>NC_133771.1:216985686-217092943 GCF_003597395.2 Chelonoidis abingdonii
GTGCACTATTAAGTGGTACAAATGGATTGCATGCAATTAGACAATTATAGTGAAGGTTAACAGGCTCAGAGAACACCAGGCAGGAGCCCTTACAGAGCTGTTAGATGCAGAAGAGCTAGATATGGTAATTAAATCACTTAGCACACAGAGCGATGTTGGACTAGGGGCAGGTTTCTCTAAATCGTCTCTGGAGCTGAGGATCTCTTGAAGGCTGTTGGCAAAGTCCTTGAGTGTCTCGGTAGGTTTTTGGGCCCAAGCAAAGAACTCTTTAATCTATTTGTGGAAGGCCAGGGGCCCATAACTCTAATCTAGGCACTTTGACGTCTTTTCAGTTGCACTCTTCCGGTCATGCGGCCAGGTCTGCACCTCCAGCAGCACAGGGCCCCTGCCCCATCTGGCCCTACCAGATCCCCACTTTATGGTACTCAGGTGCTGTGCAACATGCCCTCAGCTCCCATGAACTCCCACTGTAGTTGTGCCCTGTGAAGAACAGAGCCTTGGGCACCCTCCACTTTTAAGGGTGTGTTTCCTGAGCAGTCGGAGGTGTGATGGCAGCAGGTGTAGACACACCCCAGCTAACTGTGATCTAGCCCACTTGTGTACTCTGAGCCTAGGGCAGGCAGGTGGGCCTAGCCTGTGCAGCTGCCTGTGCTGCCGCAGCTTCATCGTCAGTGTTGCTGGAACTACATGTCTACACCTGCTGCCATCACCCCTCTGACTGCAGTGCAGACGGACCCTGGGTTGACCAGGCAAAACGGGACCCAGCACAGCAAATGTCTTGCTAAAATTCCCCTCCACTATCTACCGCTGATAAAGCCAACAAGCCACTGTCTGTGGCATATACATAGATATATGTACACAAGTACACACACACACACTATTTACACACACAGATATATGTACACACACTATATATATACATAGATTGTAAGTATATGTGTGTACACACACACACATACACACTTACTTGTTCTGCAAGATTTAGGGCCGGCTCCTGCCCCATCACACCTGCTTTGAGTGCTTTCGCTTGTCAGCTTGCTGTTTGTCAGAGTGTGAATGTTCCTACAGCTTTATCTGCAATAACACTTCAGAATTTAGCAAGTGCTTTTAACCCCACCCTAGTTACAACTCTGTAGTTGCATCCTGGGACCAGGCCCCTTTCACCCTCCTTAAACCTTTTAGAAGCCCCTGTCCCCTGTGCAACTAGAATCGGAAGGGAACAAAGTGATTGCAGGGCTCCCAGCATTAATCACAGGATCAGGGAAATGCAGGGTGCAGGGAACCTCAAGGAGTCTAGTCAAGCCCCCTGCAGGGAGGCAGGGCCAAGTAAACCTAGACCCTGCCTGGCAGGGATTTGTCCAATTGGTTCTTAAACACCTCCAGTGATGGGGATTCCACAGCCTCCCTTGGAAGCCTGTTCCAGAGCTGAACTGCCCTGAGAGTTTGAGAGGGTTTGCTAATACCTAAACCTCCCTTGCTGCAGATTCAGTCTGTTACTTCTTGTCCTACTTCCAGTGGTCACAGAGAAGAATTGATCACGTCCTCTTTCCTACAGCAGTTCACATAGTGGAAGACTCTTCTCATGTGAACCTTTCCTCAGAGGTTTTCTACCTCATCAGCTTTTCCCACAGATTGAGCTTCACAGACCTGATCTTTCTCTGGTTCCCCCTAGCTCAATGGTTTATAAAGCTTTCACTGTTTGAATCTCAACATCTCCTGTCATTAAATAATTATCTGACCTCCTCCCATGATCTCCAGCATCTGTGAAAAACTAAATGGATACAAAACTAAAAAAAATGCTTAAAAACATTAATATTTTCCATTGAAACTATAAGAAATGAAACTAAAACGCTGCCGAGTCTAACTACACGCTAGACAAGGTACAGTTACACTGGCCAACTCCTCCTAGTGTACATGCAGATTATACTGCAAAGAGTGCTTTTGTCAGCATCGTTTATACCAGCTCAGTGAACAGCAGGACTTTTTTGCTGCTATAATTCCACCTACACTAGGGTCAGGGGTGGCTCTAGCCATTTCGCCGCCCCAGGCACGGCATCATGCCACGGGGGGCACTCTGCCGCTCGCCAGTCCCGCAGCTCCGGTGGACCTCCCGCAGGCGTGCCTGCGCAGGGGCCGCGTGCCTGTGGGAAGTCCACCGGAGCCTCCTGCCGCCCCCCGCAGCATACCGCCCCAAGCACGCGCTTGGCATGCTGGGGCCTGGAGCCGCCCCTGACTAGGGTTTTTGCCATCACAGCTAGTTCAGTTAAAAAACCAACCCACCACTGATTAACACTGCCCTGCCAGCTCAAGTTTTAAGTGTAGATCAGGTTCAGTGTAAATGAAAAGCAGGCCCCTGAATGGATGAACACAGAGCTGCCATGAAAAGATAAATAAGGGGTGAGGAAAGTGACAGAGAAACATTTCTCCATTCTGATGTATTACCACCATTGTCCTAGCTATGACAGCAAACAGTTACACACGTGTAAGAAAACGGGTTTGCATTCAATTCACACAATTTGAAAATGGTCCTTGTTTTCCTTTCTGTCATCTTATATTTCAGCCCTGTTCCTAATTGTGGTGCTCAGCGTATTAGTGTTCTTCTCAGCACGCTTTCAGCGAATACAGAAGAAGGGAGTGTCACTGGCTTTCTGGATAACTAGAGCTTTGATAAGGCACTCTATTCAAAACACTCGTAAAGTTCTCTCTCATTCCCAGAATGACGGATCAGTGAGGAACCTCAGGTAAATTTTAGTAGCTCAGCAACCTGTGTATTGAATGAGGGCACATCATAAAAATAAATTAAACAAAAGTTACTGCAATGTGAAAATGATAAATGTCTCCCCCATAAAAAATATACTGTTGATTTCAGATAAAAGTTTCTATTAAAGTTGTTAAATCTTCTCAGAATAGCCAGAGGCAGAGAGGTGATAAATCAAGTTCTTTACACTTTCGGGGCTGAAGATATGGGAACAGTTGGATTCTAGTGAAAACTTATGGAATCCTCTTAAAAGTTGTTTTACATGAACACAGATGGACGCTGCGGTGGACCAGAGAGACAAAATAAAACTATTAAAAAATGGTCTTAAGTAAACTGCAAATTCCCCCGTGGCCATACAATGAATATAGAGAATGATAGCGTCCAGAAAACAACAACTGCTTCATTGTAACCCTATTTACACTGCTCACTTTGCTCAGTCATGGATGTTCCAGAACCGCCATACATCAAAGTTTCCTGCATAACTGGTAAATGAAGAACGAATGAAGAAATATAGACATACATGAGCAGATGCTTCAATAAGGTTTTTCAGGGGCCTGAGGTTAATGGGAGTCTTTCAGTGGGTTTTTGGACCAGACCCAGAATGCTTACAATTGACTAGAGAGCCACTTAAATTTGTGTCCCAGATCCAGTCTTTGCAAAGTTGGCATCATGGGATGTATTAAAGACAGTGCTCCCCAAAAGAACAGTCTTCCGAGCACACTGTTCAACCATGACGCCACATCATCATACCTGGATCTGAGACTGAAGTTCTCTTAATCACCGGTACACTAGTGAATGGGCTGGATCAGCGTGTATATGACACCATGCCACAGAGACTGTTTGTACAACCAACAGCAGTAGCAGTACATGCCTTTGGAAACCCAGAGCCACTGATGATGAGTGGTGTGTTCTCAGCTCAGTTTCTATTTAAGGACAGATCTGTTACCAGTCCAATAGACATGGTGACTAATGGCACAGATACACCGATTGGTTATGCCACAGCAACTGCACAAGAACTGATTCAGATGATTCAAATGGTATAGCCTACCAGCCTAATTCAACTCCTCCAGGCTCATGAGAACACGTTAAGGGACAGCAAAGAAAACTGCACATTGACAACATGGTTCAGCCCATAGGTCTACCGTACAGACGTATTCCTTCCCGTGCCAGAGAAGTATTAGCACAGCTTGGCATCACCACATCAGGGGTCTCCCCTACAGCAGTGGCCCAGAAACCAAATCAACCAGACATAATCCAGATCTGCATGGATATGCGTTTACCCAACCAGGCTATCAAGTGTTAGCAATTCATCACCCCACTGCAGATGACATTAATGAAGATCTGAATGGAGCAAAGTTCTTCTCCAAGCCTGACTTCACAGCAGGATACCATCAATCTGTGCTCCATCCTGAATCAAGGTACCTAACAACCTTCACAACACATGTGGGTCTATGTCAATATGAGCTACTCCGTTTTGGCATTTCTTCAGCCACAGAAATATTTCAAAACACCCTATGTGAAGTTCTAGCTGAAATCCCTGTAGTTCTTAATAGGAGTGCTGACATATTAGTATGTGGCACCACATCTGCAGAGACGACACTCAGCCAGCAGCTGTTGTTGAACGACTGCAGGAGCAGAATCTCTTGTCAAACCCAGACAAATATGAATGCAATAAGCCCACATTTGAATGTTTTGGATACACATTCTCCAAAGACAGCGACGGAGCAGACCCAAAGAAAGTGAAGAACATACATGATGGCCCTGTGTACACAAACCCCACTGAAGTTCGTAGCCTGCTAGGGCTTGCAAATCACTGTGGCAAATTCAGTCCAAGGTTAGCCGCTGTCCCGAAGCCTCTGAGAGACCTAACCAAGAAGGATCAAATATGGGTTTGGTCAGATGACCATCAAAATGCATTTAAGGAACTAAACAAATCCCTTACCAGTGCTGTAGTCGGGTCATATTTTGATTCTAGTAAGAGAACAAGCTTTTCTTAGACGCCCCCAGCCCTGATGGATTAGGAGCAGGCCTCACACAGGTTGACCAAAGTGGTCAAAGTTACACCATTGGCTCAAGCCAGCAAGGCTCTTTCCCCCACTGAATAACGATACCCGCAGACAGAAAGAAAAGCTCTTGCTGTAGCCTGAGAATGTTCCCATTTTCACGGACACGTTTACAGATGTCTTTTCACAATTCTGACTGATCACAATCTCTTGAACAATCCCTTCCTGCGCCCACCAGCTCGCATCAAGCAGTGGATGCTCAGACTTCAAGGTTATGATTGCAAAATTATCAGTTGGCCCAGAAAAGCATAACCCTGCTGGCTACTTCTCCTGGTGCCCTAGTCCTGAAACAGTTCACAACCACAACACCGTGGAGAAAGCAGAAGCTCATGTAAACCTCTTCCACTCACACCCCATTCCTAAAGCGCTCTTGTTACAACAAATAAAAATAGCCACTCAGTCTGACCTGTCTCCAAATGGTCACCAAAACCATTGAAAGTGGTCAATGGCAGGAACTTCTGCGTAGCCTACTGCACTTGACTTCTGAAACACAAGGTGTTCTGTGATCGTTTGCCCAGGTTACAGGTGAACTTACTGTGACAGACAATGACGTCCTACTCCAAGATACAAGACTCATTATTCCACGTTCATTGTGGGATCACACAATTGATTTGACTCATGCAGGTCACCAGAAAACAAAATCCCTGCACAGAGAAAGTTGCATTCAGTCCTGCAGAGTGTGCAGCAGTTCTGGAAAAATCACATTCCTCCACTACATATATCACCTCTGCCCACGTCCCCGTGGAGGGAGTCAATGTGGATTTTTGTGATCTCTCTAATGGAAAACACTTTCTGCTCTTACGATGACTGTCCTCATTACCCAGCAATTGAAATGATCTGTGCTACTTCTGCCAGCACTGTTATACCCAAACTAGACAAACTTGTGTGATCCTGTGGCAAATACAAGGGGCAGAGCTGAGGCCAGCAGTCAGGAATCAGAACCGATGGCACGTCAGAGCCAGGTTACATGGAGTAAGGGAAGGCAAGAGCTAACTCAGCTGCAGGCAAACACTTTGGGCTACCACCAAATTGCTGCTGCTGCTGGGCTTAATAGCTGGTTTGCTGATTCTTCCAGCCCATCAGGTGGTGTAGCCAATCCACGAGCCTACCCAGCCAGCTGCGTTCGCTAGATGGCCCGGAGACTGGCTTTGCTGCAGGCCCTGATTCCTGACGCTGTGAGTCTTCAAGCATAAGTTGTTGGAAATCGTATCTGAACTTTATATTTTCTTTGCAGAAAAACAGATAAACCTGTTCAATTGGCATCAAGCATCTCCATGACAGCATAAAACCAATCCATGGGGGATAGTGTTTTTAAATACCTGAACTATCAACTGTAACAGAACACTCAGAACATCTGATCAGATGATAATGGAAACGGCGTTAGGCCTGAATATCCATTTGAAATGTGCTTATGTCACACTTCACAGAAAGGTCAAAATTAATGTTACAGCAAAAACACTTTTCAAAGTACAATTATCTTGACTCTTGGAGCGAAAAAAATTCCTATTAGGTTTACAGTCTGGGGTTTAAGTCTCACAAGTTTTATCTGGGGAACATCGCAGATCAAATTGAAAGCTGAATTAAAGAGATATTGTAATGACCTTATCCCACCTGCTGCTTTTCTTCGTCCACTCTATTCCGTCAAACCTTACTCTCCAAGGTCTGTGATGCGATGTTTCTGACATAAACTTCAAACGTAATGTTTTAGCAGATTCATCTTATAGGCTTATGACTATATTACTTTACACTTTGCTGGAGGACTGACACTTCTCTCCTCTTGAAGGCATTTCTTTACCGCAGGAAGGAAAGCTGACCAATCCTGGGGACACAGCAATTACAGGATGTCACAACCAGAGCCAGTTTTCTGCTGCCCAAGTCTGACATTTGCCTAGGACATTTCACCTGCTTTTCAAGCTCATTTGTCTGCAAATATTTCTAGTGATTTGATGTTCTTAGATGCAAGCAGATGGCTTCGTGTCTTACAATCTTACACCTGCCACGTTACATCAAATGCTTGCTGACTGAAACCTATTTCCTACATGGTAATATGGCCCCCTTAGCCCAGGCAGTTAGCCAACATTCAGAGCCTTGGTGGGCTGTTTCCAGGAGGAGAAAAAGCAGAGATTTCTCTGATGGAATCCTTTTCACAAAGAATGTACCAAGTCCTGCCTCCTCGCACACAGCAGGAATCACACAAAGGGACACGGTTTCCTGCCTCACCATTCAAAGCCTGCTTGTCTAGCCAGCTGTCAAAAAGCTCTATCTTAAATCCATGCTACTAGTAGCACTTCTCCCGCTTTCCAGCTGCTGTCTCTTAGGTTTGGTCTACACAACACACTAGGCAATCAGACTAGTTTTAGGCTGGTGTCTTCCACTGTTTCAGCCATCACTAAACAAAGGACATGTTCCGTCACTGAGCCCGAATAGCTAGCACACCCATCAGCGTCAGCACGGCCTGACTGCCAAAGAGGAAAGCCACCCCTGCCGAGAACCACCCCCTGCCAGCGTAACAATACAGAGTTACACAGAGCAATAAAACAATTTGATCTCTGACATGGGCCTGACTTCCCACTGCTTTGCACATGGCTTAGTAGCTGTATGCGTAAAAGCCCGCAGTCAGAGAGCAGCATCTCACATACCTCGTCCATGAGTTCGCACAGGTTTAAGTTACAACACAAGGCGCCAAGCAGGGGGGGAATCAGGCGCCGTCACAGTATCCGTAATGCCCCATTGTGATGGGTGGCTTTGAGTGTCGCACCAATCAGAGGATCAGACTCATTCCTAGGACAGGCTCTTCAGAACAGCAAAAGGTCAGACTCATGCACAAAAATTGTGTTAAATTTCCCTTAGTGACAGATATGTAACCCTTCTGCTTACAGATATAAATCAGATACTTGCATGCACAGGTGAAGCTGTTTGTGCCTGCATTTACATGTGCAGTTGTGGCAATTGTGTGTGACAACTGGTGGTGCAATTGCACGTGCATTGTTCTTGCACAACTCTGGGATTTTAATGTGTTGAAAAATCAAACTCCTCAGGCACAAATATCCTGTCTTCTTACCCAGGACATCAGTAAAGACAAAAGGTAGACAGGGAAAACAGAAATTCAATGATATACAAGCAGATTTTGATTTAAAAATCTAACACCAGAACCACCACTGTTGCAAAGCAGCCAGTATGACTCCACTGAAGTCAGAAGCACTATGCTGATGTATACCAGCTAAGTGTCTGGTCCCAAGATGTACAATAAAGGATAATTGTCCAGCTGCAAGCCTGTAAAGACTGAAAATGTCCCTCTGAAATGGAAATAGGGAAGACACGCTGATGGCCGAAACATGGTAGCAGCCACTAGATCTGTAGGACACTGAAGTACAGTTCACCTTGCTTTGAAGGCAAGTTCTTTACTTATAGGACAGCTCTTCACTCTGCTGCAGTGTGATGCTGGGAGGCGGAAAGCCCTGCTTCTTAGCAACCCTTGTACGTATCACTTGCACGTCGGCAGTGGAACCTGGAGACCGTTGTGCGGTAAACCTCATTTTTGTTGGATTAATCAGAGCCATTTTTTGAGCATTTGTTTCAGAGAAGGAAATAAACTGGAAATAAACCTTAGCACATGGCCCCTATTCTCCTTTTCTTCACCTGGTCACAGATATTTTGTTTCTCTTTGGCCCATCTCTGCTTGGAAACAGAGAAAATGAATAAAAGTAGGACATCTTGTACTATCAAAAGTGAGGGCTCCAGAGGACTCATTATCTACGGGAGGCTATGCGTGACGTGCGCAGCACTTGAGCAGCGAAATGCAGTACATGTTCAATGAATTTGATCAGAGTCCTGGTCCTGAGAAATGTTCTTACTCAATATGGAGACAAGACTCTTAACTCTGAATGACCCTGACACGCACAAACAATGCTGCCTATTAGTTAGACAAATTATGTAAGCTCACACATATGCAATGTATCAATCATACGTGAAAGCTTTTGGCTGGCCTGATACAATACTCTGAAATTCCGCTCTCAGGACACTCACGGGTTACACACGAAAATGTATAGTTATGATGTGAGATGGTCTTGAAGCGCCATATTAAACGTGAGGTCTCTTTTGTGCCATGTCACAATGCAGTGATTACGCTGTGTACGATAGCGCTTTACATTGTGCGCAGCGGGATACCGTAGGGTATGTCCAATAACGATGCCAAATGGGACAAATGCTAACCAGACACCACAAGAGATAAAAAGTATTAACGGTAGCCGGAAATATCATTAAGTACCGAATACAAACGACTGGATAAGTGGTCGCATCACTGTGTCTGTAACTGGGATAGAGTGGATGTCCTCTTCGCGTGTGCCTAATAGACCGGAGTTACATCTGAACATAATACTCACAGCCACGAGACAGTGCCTCGGGCCAGTATCCGCAACCTGGCTGTACGAGAGAAGGGAGAGAACGAAGCAACGGAATCGCTAGCGTGGCATATAACGAGAGGACATGAGCGGTCACTACAGCCCAGTACGACGAGACTGGAAAGCTAGGAAAGCATGGCATGAATAGCAGAATTGACGCAAGCAGGTTACTCATAGATTATCAGGAGAATGTTCGTGTGTCACACCGGAGTGGTTCACTCATGGGTCGTTTTCTTAAAGCCCCAGACTCCTGGAAGCTCAGGCCGGGCGTATTATGGAATCTCAGCACGCTTATAGCCATACGTATATCAGTATCCCTTCATGTAGCAAGAAAAGACGTGAAACAACAGTGATCAGAATCCGCAAAGGTGCGCTCAGCAATCAGAACAGCCAACAAAAAAAAAAGTATTATTTTATGATTATCTCATGATTTATAAGGCCAAATCTTGTAGTGATTTTGAGGGAGCGGCCTCTGTCATACCAACAGAATAGCTAAGGGTCCAATGTGTGTTTCTTTTACCAGTAAAGGGATTTAATCAAAGGAACCAAACACCCTCGACCAGTAGGACCAATCAGGAACCGGCATTTTTCAAAAGACTTATGGGAGGGATATGTTGTTTGGGTGTTGGTCTTTTTGTCTGTCTCTCGGCTATGAGACGGGATCTTTGCTATTCTTCAAGCTTTCTAATCTTCTGTTTCCCAGTGTAAGTACAGGTAGTAAGACAATATAGGTTTTTTATATTGTTTTGTATTTACATGTGTGTAGTTGCTGGAATGTTTAAATTGTATCTTTTGTTGAATAGGTTGTTTATTCATTTTTTCTTTTAAGCCAATTATCCTGTATTGTCAACCTGTATGGAGACGTATGTTTATGTGTTTTTCTTTCTGTTTATATAAAGCTTTCTTTTTAAGACCTGGTTTGGAGTTTCTCTTGGTAGGCTAAGGAACGAAGAGAAGGGAATTTCTCTTTGTGTTAGATTTTACGGAGGTGAAATCTTGTTGGCAGCCTCAGGGAAGAAGGGCGGGGGGGAGGTGAATTGTCCTCTCTGTTTTGAAAGTCAAGGAGTTTAAGTACAGTATCGTCCAGGATAACCCAGGGAGGGGGAGCCAGGGATGAGGTAAAGAGGAGACAAGGGGAGGAGGTTGTTTTCCCTTTGGTGTGAGACTCAGGGCCTCTGAGTCTTGGGGTCCCCCAGAGAAGGTTTTGGGAGACCCGAGGGAGCCAAGCCCTGGAGTCCTTGGCTGGTGGCAGCGATATCAGATCTAAGCTAGTAATTAAGCTTGGAAGGTTCATGCTAGCTTCTCATTTTATGAACGCTAAGGTTCAAATCTGAGTAGGAAGCTACAACAGCCTCACTCATGATTTTTGAGCTCTTGTGATAGGCAATGCTGCGATAAGGGGCAAAAGTCACATGGGGACTTTTTGGCAGAACCAGAAAGTGAATCCAGGTTGTGTGTGTCCCAGAGCAGCGCTTTAACCTCCAGGGCTTCCTTTTCGAAATATGCAGTTTTAAGGTTCTGTCATTACATAGTGAACAATCAGTATTCAGCCCACCCTTGTAAACAGCCTTCTGTCCCAAGTAAACAGAACTCCTCATTCAGTGAAGGCAGAATTTTGTATCTGAAATGAGCTCTCAAATTGCTGTACCACACTCAGATGAGAGATGCTGCCATATTGAGGTCAGGCAGCCACTGACAAAAAACTCGAAATGGTTTTCCCTAGATTGAGCAGATATGCAGCATCATGGGAGAAAGACAATGCTCTCAAGCTTCTGCCAAGCTTTGTGATACCACCGGCAGTCAAAGCAGAGAAGGGCTGGAGCTGTGAAGTTCTCCTCTGAATCCAGATTCAAAGATTTGCACATTTCCACAGGGCTTGAACTGAGAATTTTGGTTCATCCTGATGTAGAGAAGGGGGCTGCATCCTCACTCACTCACGGCCACACTCCATGGAACACAAGCTCATGCCAATTCCGCTGCTGCTCTTGGCAACACTGCTTCCTGCTCTCGCTTGGTCAGGGAGGCAGCAACCCTGATGGGCTAAAAATACAGCTGAGGAGGGGCACAGTTCCCTTGCCCCACCCGCTTTCCATTAACCACCTCCCCTGCGACACTGGCGCAAGCCTTAGGAGCCCCTACGTTGGCTCTGTTCTCTGGGCCAGATTACAGCAGCAATATGGTATCAAGCCACCACCCCACACTGGGAGAGCAGGCTCATTGGCTGAGCTGAGCCCCGAAGCGTAAGCATAGCCACCAGCTAATTTCATTACGAGACCACAGTTAAAGCTGTGAGCAGTGAGTTCCCTCAGAACACGGTTAAATGGCTAAACAGTCTGTTTCATTTGGACTGGTGCTGTATGCAGAACTGGGGCACCACCAATCACAGGCCTTCTTAGAGAAGGGGGTTTAGTACAGTACGTTAGAGACAAATTAAATTACCTGTGCTGCCAAAAATCCATAAGCAACACTGTACAGTCAGGGTCTAGATATTCTAGGGAGAACAGGAAGGTTGAACTCCCAAAAATATACAACTCGAATCAACAGATTGTAAGCAAGATTACTGCACTCTAAGTGTGCACTGAGTAAGGGCTTTTATGAAAGCCAGGGCATCATGGTGATTAATATCATTGTGCAATGGCCGTACTAACCCTATGTGAGGAATTATGGACATTCTCTGATATGATACCTTTGGCCGTGAGTTCTCTACTTAGATTTCACCAATCAAGCGTAAACTTCTCAGACACTATAACAGCCATAACATGGAGTCCGAGACAGTCCCCTTGGGCAGTCTGATCTATCTAGGTGAGCTTTTCTTGTGATGGGTGGTCCCTTACCTCAAGGATCACAGCGATATTCAGGTTACTTCCAGAACCAAAGGACTAGCCACGTACCCCAGTTCAACTGCAATTAGCTCTCACACCAAAGATGCTCATAGTCAATTGTATAATAAACCATATAAAGAGTTATTAAACAGAAAAAGGAAAAGACAGTTGTTCACAAGGTTAATGCAGGTAGACAGACACACAACTGAGTTACAATCTTAAATTTCAAAAGGTAGCAGCGGGCTGCTATAATCGACAAGCTTTGTCCGTCCTTTAGGTTAGCTGCAGGCTAACCAGCTGAGGGTCTGTTTCTTACACCTAGCAAACCCTTGGTCCCCAGAGTCCAGGCAGCAGAGAACTAATCAATTCCTTCTTGTTAGGGTTTTTTTAATCCCCCTCCTGCCACGTGCTCTGAGTTGCTAATGCAGCAGATGGGAGAAGTCCACTTGCATGACTCATCGTCATGGTGGAGAGAGCAGAACAAGTCTTTTGTCCTCTTTAATGTCCACAATAATCTGTCTGTGTCAGGACCTTTCCTGTTGGGAAGGATGTAACACTTGCGTTAACGATCAGCACTTTGTACTAATTAATGTCTTTCTCCTGTCTGATTTACACAGTCACAGGGCTCACAGGACAACTGCTCAAATATTCCCTTACAACATAGGGTGCAGATGTTACAAGGGAGACTAATGCCGGCAGCAACTCACAAGCTCTTAATAAAGTCTGAACACTCCACACATTCTTATCATTCTGTACCTGTTTTAACAACACAGGTGAGCCAGATGGGGCCCAGGTGTGTACTTCTCACTGTTCCATTGAGCCTTAGCATGAGCTGGCACCTGGTCTGCCAGCATCACAGCCAGGTGGCAATGTGACCCCATAGCAGTCTGGGGGAAACCCCAAACACTGCTGGCTCAGAGACACACAGAGCTGGGGGTCAGGACAGAAGGATTCAATTCCCTGATCTCCCCAAAAGACCTTGACCTAATCACTTAGGCCTGGGTTTTAAAGGTGTTTGGGCAGCTATTGATGAAATCAAGGGGGTCAGGTGCTTCTGAAAATCCCACGAGCTGTCCATCAGCAACTGTAGGCACCTAGATACCTTTAAACATCACACCCTCCGTCTCTGTCCCTTGGCCCCCGAGCTGTGAAATGGGGTTGAGGATCATTCTTGTGTTTGTCTTGCCTGTGGAGCTTGTTTGCTCTCAGGGCCTAGACTGGCCCTTCCCGTGTGTCTGCACAGGGCCAGTACAACGAGGCCTCTAGCTGCTACCCAATATAACCAAGCTGGGGTCCTACTGACCTCGGTGAGTGTCGCACAGGTTGGCTCTACCCCTGGCTCACAGGAGAGGTTTGAGATGCATGAGCCACATGCTCCTCGCAGACACCCCTGAGCAATGGGGAGGATATAGAGGATTCGTTCCTCCTTCCAAGCAGTGTCAGCACTGCAAGGGTCTCTCTTGAGAAGGGGAATCAGTGAATTTCCCCTTAATTGACTCTTACAGCTCCTCCATGGGGTGCATGAGTTTATGGAGCAAAGCAGACTGGAGGTTAAGTGGGAAATGGCTCAATAAGGCCTGGTCTACACTACACGTTTAAATCGATTTAAAGAGCGTTAAATCGATTTAACGCTGTACCCGTCAACACTACAACGCCCTTTATATCGATATAAAGGGCTCTTTAAATCGATTTCTGTACTCCACCGCCGGAGAGAGGAGTAGGCGCTAATATCAGTATTACTAAATGGATTGCGGTTAGTCGTGGTGGAATCGACGTTCATTGGCTCGCGGCGGTATCCCCGTTGCGCCACTGCCCGCTCTGGACAGCAATCTGAAACTCGGATGCAGCGGGCAGTGTTAATAGGAAAGCCACATCAACTTCGCATTATATTTCCTGTTGCACCAGCGTGGAGCCTTGATCAGACGGCTGGCGATGCAGTTCTCACATCCAAAAAGAGACCATCTGGACGTACGGGGAGATACTAGATCTGATTGCTGTATGGGGGCAATATGTGTATAGAGCTTGTTAAGAACACATATGCACAGCGTTTGAAAAAAAATCCTCCAGGATTACACAGCGCTGCGTGAGCGTAACGGGAGCCAGAGCTGCAAATGGACGTATGGGAGGGGGTATGAGGAACTCAGCTATCACGTCACAGCAGTTCTGAAAAGTTTGTTCTGGTGACTCCCAATGTTGTAGGTTCAAACACGTGTTGGCGTGGTTCAGGGAACAGCTCCTCAGTTTCCCTCACCACACAGTGAAAGAAAAGGGAAGAACTCATTTTTGATCTTCCCTAATGATCACCTGATGTGTACTGAAGTACTGGTAGAAGTCGATGCTGGCAGCAGTGAAGAGCAAGTAATGCCGCTCCCTCTCCACTCTGCCCGCTCCCCGGTGGAGACGGTGCAATAGGAACAGTAACCGTCTCATGAATATCTAACATGTTGACATCGCGGCCAACATTGTGGTTGCTCCAGTAGATAGGACCAGAACGGCTAATAACCAGCTTCCAATAGCAACTGGGGGCTTCAGCCTCCTCCCTTTCCTGTGTAAAGAAAAGATTCTGTACTGCCTGGCTGTCAATAGCAGCAGCAATGCTGGGTTCCTCTCCCCACAACCGTTTAATGTCCTGCTGGACTATCATCACGCTGGGAGGCTGCCCTCCCCCTCATTTTATGTCACTAAACACTCAGTGTTTTCTTATTCCTGAGCATTCTTTTATTACTTCATGACACAAATGGGCAGGAACTGCCACGGTACCAGGAAGGTTGGGGGGGAGGGAAGCAAGGGTGGCGGTTGTTTGAGGGGCACCCCCTGTGAACACTGCCACAACGGAGCAGCTGTGCTCTCTGATACACTGGTCCTCTAATAAACACTTGGCCCCATAATTCTAGGCAGGAATGACTCTATTTTTAGAACCATAAGGGAGGGATTGACTCAGTCCCGCAAGTGAGTCAATCCCAATTTTGCGTTTGCATTGCCGCCCCCAGCCGAATTTCAGCCAGGGGCAACTCAATGATAGCAGCGGACAGTAACAGAGGAGGAGAGATACCGTCATTTCATTGCAGTTTTCTCGGCAGTGGATGGTACGAACTGACCGGTACCATCTCTGCATCATTGCCAAAGCAGTGAATGGCTGCTGTGTAGCGGGCTGGAGTATCGCTCTCTCTCCGCGGCATCCAGTACACATAGCGGTGCTGGAAATAAAAAGAAGCTGAACGGGGCTCATGGTTGCCGTGCTACTGGCGTCTGCCAGGGCAATCCAGGGAAAAACGGCGCGAAAGGATTGTCAGCTGATGTTTTCCCAGAGGAAGGAATGACTGATGACATTTACCAGACGCACCCGCAGACATATGATTCAACCCATCAGGTGAAATTGCCAAGGGGCAGGGGAGACTGCAGAACTATGGGATAGCTACGGAAGGAGCTACCCCATGCAACCTTCGAATACGACCGCCGCCTCGGCATGGAGACCTCCGATCACTGTGCCTAGTGTGGCCGCATGAAATCGAATTTATAATATCAGTTTTATAAAACCAATTTTAGCTAATTCGATATTATCCCGTAGTGTAGACATGGCCTAAGGCTCTTCTCAAGCCTGCTTCAGAATAGCACATCAGGGACAAGTGGCAACAAAATGAAAATTACTCACTCCAAGGATCCAGCTGACAGCACCCGGCGCAGGGAGCCAGCAGAACGTTTCCCCTCAGCTTCAAAAAACACACCTTTCCCACCTTGATCCTGCCGTCAGACACAACAGCTCATGAACGTGAGATACGCATACAGACACACACGCATACGCGCAGACAAGCACAGATCCACGCAGACACGCACACAGAGACACGCATGCACACAAGGACATGCACATGCACAGATGCAGACAGGCACGCATACGCAGATCCACACATACAGACACACACATGCACACACAGATGCACAGACACGCAAGAATAAAAGAAAAGAATCTTCTAATTCTGCTCCATTTTCTGACCCTTTTGTACAAACTCTGGCACATTTCAGGATTTACCTTGACCCACCTTCTCATTGGCTTGGATTCTGGCTGCTCCTCTGATCAGTGGGGTTTGGCTTTGGTGGAACCCCTGGCAAGCTCTTCCTTGCTGTTACTCTCCTTGTGGTTTGTGCCTGTGAGCCTCAAACAAATCTGGGGGCCTATTGTGCTGGGGTGAACCTGCATCTAGTGAGCTCGGTCTGACCTGACACGCCAGGGAAAGGAAGCTACACACTCCATGGTACAGAGGGGAACAGAGGAGTTTCCCTAGGGTCCCATAGTGAGCTCAGGGCAAATGTAGACTTGATTCGAGCTCTCCTGAGGCCCAGTCTAGTGATTTAAGCATCAACTCCATCCTCCCCTTCACTCAGCCATGCTCCATACAGCACATGGACAGACGCTATTCATAGCTCCTTGAAAGAGGAAGTCCAAGGGAAGCCTCCACCATGGAAGCCTTCAGCTCACTTGGAGAGTCTTCCCCACCCTGCAGGAGCCGGAGATATGAAATTGGAGCAGAGCAGGTGACCTTTTTTTTTTTTAAAGGTAGCTGACAGATGCAGGGAGCTTTAAAGAAACCAGACTCCAGGGCTCAGGGGATTCACTGACGAAAGAAAATCAAAAACCATTTGTAAAAGAGGAAAATCAGTCAAAAACTGACATTGCAACACAAATAAATCTCCTGAACCCAGATGTAGCCTCTGCTGGTAAAACCCATGGCAGGAGACTAATGCGGAGGAAAACTCTACAAGGATCTCTGCTTGGAGTATCCCCCTCCTCATTCCATCCAGGGTGTGTAATGGGCCATGGGGAACACCGCAACCTTCAGGGACCAAAGGCTGAGGTACACAACTGCTCTTGTGATTAGGTACCTGGAAAGACAGTTGCTTCTCTTTAGTAAAGGCTCTGCGAGAACTTGCACAGTTTGTCTAGGGCTTAGTGTAGGGGGAGGGTTTGGTTTTGTTTGTTCGCAAGTTATTATAAACAGGGCAGAGCTCAACGAGTCACGGCCCAGTTGTCCACTCTGAGCTAGGCCCTGGGGGAGCCAGTCGCCTGGCAAAGCAGCTGGCCAGAGGGAAAAGGAAAGTTCTGTGCTTCCCAGCTCACAAAGGGCAGGGCCATCTCCAGCCGCCCTTGCAGCAGACCGAGAGCTGAGTACGGGCCTTCCTTCTAATTTCAGCCCGTACATCTAGTTTATCACCCGGACATTCCTTCTGGCCTCACGCTTTTCATTTGCTGTGGCTCCACCTTTCCTTCTTCCCCGCTCACAGGAGACAAAAACAGCTGAAACCCAAGGACAGTACAGCTGGCCGCCTGGGTCTTTAGATTGATTCATCACAGCTCTGCATCAGAGCCCCCCTGCAGTTCCAGCTGATTCCCAGCCCTCCTGGTCAGTTCCATTCCCTGCTCTGTCCTTTCCTCTCCCGGGATCTGATCCAAAACCCATTGAAATCAATGGGAAGACTCGAATAGGCTTTGGATTGGGTCCGTAAGCCTTATACAGTTCTCTGCAATAGGATGGAGCACGTTGGTGCACTTTGGACTTTCCTGCATGTAACCAAACACTCCAGCACATTTCCATTTCCCTCCCACTATTCATCGAAACTACGTCCTGCTTTTCCACGGCCTGGGGATACAAGGAATATCAACTGAACATAAGAATGGCTATAGTGGGTCAGAGTAAAGGTCCATCAAGCCTAGTATCCTGTCTGCCGACAGTGGCCAATGCCAGGTGCCTCAGAGGAAATGAGCAGAACAGGGAATCATCAAATGATCTATTCCCTCTCACCCATTCCCAGCTTCTGGCAAACAGAGGCTAGAGACACCATCCCTGCCCCTCCTGGCTAATACAGGAACATATTTCAGATCATCTAATGGGTATATTAATGTTTGACTAACGTCTTCTTTACCCATGAAAATCACACCGACGGCGCAGCTCAGCCCACATGTTCAAAGGTTTACAGTGAACATATTATGTCTTAATCATCTCTTTCAGACCAGGCATAAAACAGACCCTGACCATTTTTGGTTATTAAAGATCCCATAGCACATTTTGCAAGAGAAGAGGCATTAACCCACCTGTACATCTACCAGCATCGCTGCTCGGGGGGAGAACAGGGTCTCTCTTTCTGCAACCCTACCAGGCTCTTCTGTCTCTTCCTTCAGCTCCCAGGCTCTTTTCTAGAGTCAGTATAGAGTTAGCTACTGACAATAATACTCCCTGTGAATTTAGTCCCTTTTTCCAGTCTGTATCTATCCTCATTTCTGCAAGTGGGCCTGCTACTTGCATCTTTTCTTTGTATAATTTGAGCAAGTCATTTTCCACCTAAAATGTACTGTTCATGGTGGGGTCCCAAGCGACCTAGTATTATTTTGGCTCCCTGATTGGAAACCTGAAACCATTTAACCAGGAGCATAATAAATGCCACAAACAGGAATATCCCTGTTCGCATGTGAATTCCCATGGGAACATAGGAATGGCCATATTCACACAAATCTTTGTGAATAGCAAACAACAAGGCACCGTGGACATGACTGAACTGAACAGTGATTCAGAATCTGGATACATTAATTGCTATTAATTATTAATATTGTGGCACCACCTCAAGGCCCCAGTCGTGCTGCAGGACCCTATTGTTCTAGGTGCCGTACGTACATATAACAAAAAAAGTCCCTGCTCCAAAGATCCTGAATGCTCATTAGTCCTGCTGTGCTCTTCTCAGACAGCTCTGCTCCTGTCTGATGTCGGAATTCTCTGTCTGTTCTCCTCCCGCCCTTCCTCTCGTTCTCTCATCCTCTGTGTTTGCTTGTGGAGCGTTAATCCCCTCTCACTGGTCCAAGGGCTATGTCCCGACTGGGAATTTTTGCCCTGATGTAGTTACACCAATGCAAACCTGCATCTAGCAATGCTGCTCCAGTGTGAGATGGACCTTTCGCTGGTGTGACTTACCCCAGCATGTTACCAGGAGAAGTCCTATCAATGCAAGCTCCCTTTTACCCCTTCCAGTGTATTTGCATTAGGAGTGGAAACCAGTAGCTACATCAGTGCAAACGGCTCTAATCTAGACAAGCCTTCACACGCCATCTCTCCCCTTCTGCTTTCAGCATCTTGTCTCTATCCTCTTCCTCACTTCCAAGTGTCTCTTCCTCCAGAAAGCATTTCCCTCTCTGCATTGTGAGTACTCCCCTATTTGCCCACAAGCTCTTTCCTCCTCCTCCCCTTCTCTTCACCCCCTTTTTTTGTTCCTAGAGCTCCTGCCAACTAGTCCCTGACTCCGTGATCTTATTCCTGGTCAGCACCTCCTCTTCCTTTCCAACGCTGCCATTTGCTAAGGATGTGGCACCTCCTCAATTGCTTTTTAATCATCAGATGCCAGATCCTGGCTATGAAAATCTATCAGATGCCAAATGAATCTAGGTGATGAGACAAGTCTGTCACTTTGTGGGAAATCAATGTGCCGGTTCTTTAAAAGCAAAACCCACTTACAATTACATTAGCTGGCCACGGTGGCATATCTGGGCCAGCCCTTCCAGAGTCTGTAATGCAAAAATGGGATGGAATGATAAACTGGATTATGCTGTTCAGTCACTAAGTGGCACGGAGTGTAAAATACCTGATTTAAATACACCTCAGCCATACCTGGCAGAGCATTAAAGGATCTTAGGATGAACACACCTGCTATACATAAGCAAGCTCTGCAGCCAGGCCAGATCTGGTACAGAAACATATGACATGGTGTCAGGAGTAAACTAAGAACAGCAACAGAAGGAAAACAGTAACAAAGGTTGCAGGATCTCATCAACATGCCCTTCCTCAGTGCCCCAGAGACTATCAGCTTAGACAAATCTTCAGAATGGACAGACTGGAAACAGTATTTTGCAAGATTTCAAATCGCAAACAAACTCCAGAAAGAAATTGGAGATATGCAGCTATCTTTAATTTATGCTATGGGGAAATAGGCAGACCATATCTTTAAATCCTTGTGACTCTAATGAAGACAGTCACAAAGATGACTATGAAAGGATTCTGGCTATGTTTGACGCATACTTTATATACATATATAAAGATATCTCAGAGAAATGCGGTTTAGGAAAGAGCAAGTTTTCACCAGGGAATTCTAGAGCCAGAGGAAGAAGGTGAATGTTTTATAAGAGCTCTGCACGCACTGTCTGAAAACTGTAGTTTCATGCAAAACATGAAAATACCGAGACAGGTTGATTATTGGGTTAACAAAATAAAACCTTTCCCAGCAGCTACAAATGAGAATTTTAACCCTAACCACAGCTATACAGAGAGCAAAGCAGTCTGAGCTTGTCAGACAGCAAAATCTAGAGCAATTTGACAAACTAGAAAAATCTTTAACTAGCTTAGAAACTGTAAACAGACTCTTGAGTGTTAAAAGTCATGACCATAAAACCCTGAGGCAAGGAGAGAGAACTCTCAGACTAAGTGGGACAAATTCAGCTGACGTGCACAAGCTGTGGAAAAAGTCATATCCCAAGAAATGATACATGTTCAGCCAGAGGCATATGGTGCAATAAATGCATGAACTATGGACACTTTGCAGCAGCTGGCCGCACCAAAGAGTCCAGGGAGTTGACTCATATCACAGACAATTAAGAGCAGTTGTTTCTGGGATCTATTGCCTGTGATGACATAGATCTTGCCTGGAGAGTGAAACTGAATATTCCTGGCAAGATGATTGATTTTAAAATTGACTCAGAAGCTGATGTCAGTCATCTCAGAAGGGACTTACAATCACCTTCATCCCCTCTCAGAGCTGAAGTCACCTGACACAGCTCTGACTAGCCCTGGGGTTATTCTGATGTGCATGGGCCAGTTCACCACAGACACAACTGACAAAGACAAAGGCTTTGCATTCAGAGTGTATGTGATCCAAGGATCAAAGACCACAATTTTCTCAGCCACAGTGTGGCAGCCATGATGGGCCTAGTGAGAAAGGTGGAAGAACTCAATGGAGGATTTGATGATACTGGACTTTTGAAAGGAGAGTCAGTAGAAATCAAGAGACAATGCTGGACCACACAGTACACAAACAGCTCTTCCAGAGAGACCTTGGTAGAGACTACTGTAGGCGACGTGTAGGGGGTGCATGCAGCAACAAGTGTCCCCCCCAGATTTCTGCTTGGCCTGCTGCATGGGGAAGGGAGAGAGGCTCTGTCCTTCTCCCTCTGCACCCATCCCCCACATGCTCAGCCCCTGTCTCTGGCAGCTGGGCCTGGGCAGGGAGCAGAGGGAGTGGACCAGCCACTTCTCTCATCACCACTCTGGGTCACTGCTCTGTGCAACACAGCAACTGCCTGAGAGAGAGACCGGCTGGGGAGGGAACAGCAGTGGACTTGGGAACGGGCCAAGAGAGCTGGAGTCTTGTTTCCCCTGGCATATTTCCAGCTTGCTCAGCCTCTGTCCCTAGCAGCAGGGCCTGCAAGGCGGGGACGGTCCACTGCCACTCCAGCTGAGCTCTCTCTCAGGAAGCTGCTGCACTGCACAGAGCAGCGACCTGGAGCAGCCAGCTTCAGCCGCATGAGAAGTGGTTTCCTCCCACTCCCCACCTGGGCCCGGCTGCCAGGGGAGCAGCCGAACATGCAGAGGCCACGGCGCAGCACAAGGACAGAGCCTAGGCACAAAGGATTTGCCTTTGGCTTAGCTGGAAAATTTGTTTAGGAAATTCCCTGAACTGGTTCCTGACCACAAGGCATGTTCTGAGTGGCAGCGCAAGGTCCCACCGACAATTCCAGACCTCCTTTTCTAACTCCTCAGCCACCGGGAGGGAATCTGCCGCTGCTCTGCTAGCCACATCCAACAGACAAGAGAGCCCTGGCGAAGCAAAGGGAAACCCTGGGATTTATAAATCAGTGTTCATGTTCCAACAGAAAATGGTAGAAAGCACTGATCTATGAATATAAACCTGTGCCCCTGTCAGTTCTACCCCATCCCTACTGTTATCTATTGTTTGTCTTGCAGGTAGTGTCTAGGAGCCCTATTCGTGGCCCAGACCCCGCTGTGCCAGGTGCTGCACAAACACAAAACAAACAAAGACAGTTCCTGCCCCACAGAGCTTCCGGTCCAAGTACAAGACAAGAGACAACAGAGGGATCCAGATCGAGGACTACAAGGAAACAGTGAGACAATATTCATCAGCATGATGGGCAGGGCTCTCAGCTCACCAGCTGTAATTCATGTCTGAGTGAGACAATGGCTCCAGATCCACATACACACACCCCACAGCAAAGAGTGAGCAGCTACATCACACACTTTACAGTGGATCTTCGGGCCCATTCCAGAGGTTCCCAAAAGTTCTTCCTTCAGCAAACCTACGCCTGAATTACATCCTTTTGCAATATCACGCTGTGTTCGAATATAAATCCAGTAGAGTTAGTCTCCAGAACAATGGCTCAGAAATTTCAGGTCAGTCTCTCTATTATGACAATAAGTGATGGCAAATCCACCACAGCCTTTTAACAAGCCTCGGTCTTGTCTGCCTGACTCCAAGGGGCAGCCTAAGCACTGGAGAGCTCCACATTTCCCACAGCTCTCAAATGTATCTGTTTGAAGTCCAGCCAGACGAGAGGAAGAGAGAGATGGTCCTTGTGGATCAGAAACTTTCAGTTACTGAACTACAAATGTAAATGTTTATTACCTGGACATAGTGGTGCCAAGTGAGACCAGGTCCTCGTTGTGCCAGGTGCAGTGCGCGCGCACACACACACACACACACAGAGTAGGACAGTTCGTGCCCCAAAAGGCTTACAGTTGAAAGACGGTAAAAGGGTACAAGGGGAAACAGAGGCACAGAAAAGGAAAGGGATCTGTCCATGGTTACTCAACTGCTGGCAAAGGCAGGAATACAACTCAGATCTGCTCACCCCTTTTCCCATGCCTTACCCCCACACCGCACTGTCCCCTCTCTTTCTCAACTGGTTTCAAATGTTCTCACTGACATATTGACCAGCGCTGCAGTAAGTGCATTTTTATGAGCTGAATGCCCCAAAGAGCCATAGTGAAAGGGACAGTCAGCACAGGACTCATTGTAAACTCACTGCAGCCCCCAGTCCCTGCCCTCTCAAATCCTGCGGCCCTAGAATTCTATGATTCTATGATTAGCCCTGGGATCCCTAGGAGGTGCTGGACTGAGAGCCAGATCAACCACAGAGCCCTCTGAAACACAGAGCTGGTCGCTGGTGCATTCCATACGTCCAATCTCTCTGTTATATGGTGCAGGTTGGCAAACTGTTCCATTATTTTATATCCCTAAGGCCATGTGGCCTGTCAGTCCTTTGGGGCAGGGTCTGTGTCTTGTTCTGAGTTTGTACAGCACCTGGCACAGCAAGTCTTTGGCCAGGACTGGGGTTCGGAGGTACTACCACAATACAAATAGTACAGAGGCTATAAAACATCTGGCCCTGCTTCTTAGGACTGACTCATTTCTCCCAGATGCAGGTCCCAAAGGTGCCTTCAAGCCATGCGTGCAATCCTTGGACTCAGGAGCTGCTCTTCCGTGCCAGGAGCTGTGGCAGCAGCTGAGAATAGCCAGAGCAGTCATGCTTCCCACGTAACAGGCTGCAAGGCAAAGTGTTACTCCAGCCAGTGGTGTTCCTCGTGGGCTGTCAGCCAGAGCGGCGCACAGGGGCTGGATCAGATCTCTCACTACATTTTCATGCTTTGTAATTCCATGCCATATAACTGCCCCTGCTCTAATAGCCTATCCCCCACTACAGACCAGCTCCATGGCCCAGGGAGTTTCAGAGCAGCGGTGATGTCAGAGCCTGTTGCATGATGGGGTATCTCCATGGAGCGGAAGCCAGCCTGTGGAATGGCAGAGAGGAGGAAAGGCACACAGAGTTCTGTTCTGAATGCCCCCCCCGTGGCCTCGCTGCACCAGGCATTCAGCACATCAAGATCCCTTTGGCTCATTTTGTTTTAAAGCTTTGCAGGTCACCTTGAAGCTTTGGTTTTTAGAGCCAGCCATTTGTTCTCAGAATTGCTGAAGAAATTACAGCTGTGCTCGGCAGATGGTTTGTAAAAGGGGCTGAGGAAAATGGAACGGTCTCACTGGCTATTAGCCAGGCTATTACACGAGTCTAACAGCCTGGGGCTAGAGTCATTTGCCACTTCAGAGAGCAAACACAATTCATATTATCTATAGGGGTAGCAAGCTGCTGGCTACAGGATTCCAGGTGTTAGTGCAGACGGGAGTGGGCAGCCCTGTTCAAGAACCCACCCCTCAGATCCTGACCCAACAAACTCCCGCTGACCAGGGCCCAGACCCTCAAAGGTATTTAGGTGCCTAACTCTCGTGGGAGGATCTGGGCCTGGAAGGCTGAGGGCGGCAGGATGTCTCATTTTTCAACCTCATCCCTTGCACTGACCAGCCTGAGCTGGTTGGGGTGATCTCCCAGCTCCCCTGTGAGACAGGGATTGCCTCCACATGTCACAGATGGGGTAACTGAGGCAGAGAGAGAGGAAGGGTCCTAGCTGGGCCATGCACCTTGGGGTCTGTTTCACTCAGTCTCTTTCACTTGCAATCCCTGCACTCTGCAAAACATAGGGGCTGCCTGTTTCTATTCCCCTGCCCCGCACAAGGAGCTAGCTATGATCTGTGGATTCCTTTCACCCAGAAGGTCTAGTGAGACTAGAATGAGAGTTTAGTAAATAAAAGCAGTAGACTTCTCTCCATGGCACTCCCGCCGTTTCACATTGGTATAGCACCATCGAGTCAGACGAGCACAAAACTGTACAAGCCCAGCTGTGACTCAGGGCCAGTATTTCCATTTAGCGTGTGCACTACCAGAGAACAAAGACTGAGAAAAATATTAGCAGCAAATAAACTTATGCCTTCCCACAGTTCCAAACCTATAGCTAACAACTGACATTGTAAGCAGCCCTATATAACTAGTGAGTAAAAATTACTTCTTTCAAGGCTATTATCATGAAAAATGTGAAGGAGTTTTACTGACTGGTAATTAAAATCTCATTCCTTTTTGTAGCATATGGCAACTGAGGTAAAGGTATTTTGTTAAAGGTACAGGTTCCAAACTGCATTAGCAATCAATGTGTTTTATCTCCCTGGGAATGTACAATAAAAGATTCGGATCTTACACGTCAGCCATATAAAGATACCAACAATCAAAAGTCAACATGGCATCTTATCAAACATCCAGTTTAAAGATGCCAGAATTTAAAGGTCTGGTTTTGTCTGTTTTTATTCTGCACTGTTTACCTGTCTCATCTAATGATCCAACTGTGAGATGAAAATTACCCTGAATCTCTCTTGAAGTTTGCTCCGTGTGACTATCAAAGGATGTTTTGTTTTGAATGATTTGGTTGTTTCCCCTCCCTCCAACTGAAGTAGATAAGAAGACTAAGAAGATTTCAAGAGGAATGAAAAAACACCCCCATCTATGTCCTTGCACTCTGAAGGCAGGCAGGGCAGCTGCAGTCTTGGTGCAGTTCATTAAAGGTCTGATCCAAAACCCAGGGGGAAAGATTCCCATTGCTTCAACTGGCCTTGGATTGGACCCTCAGAACTCACGGTTTGTAAGACCACCTCTTTAGTGACTAGGCTGAAATAATGATGTTTGACCTGTCATGACCTAAGTGATCCTGTCCAGATATGCCTGTGATTTCCAGTTAACTACCGCTCTGATATGTTATGTTCTCACAAAGGGAATTCATAAATGTGTCTGTTGGGTGTTGCCACCTCATTCCTCTTGTCAGCAGATACCCTAGCCTGTTCTACCCTTTAATCTCTATCATGGCGTTTCTGGAAAGTGAATTCATTCGTGTTTTGCACAGAGACCGGAGCAGTGAAGAGAAGTCATCTGCAGCAGGCTTGTCCAGATTTCCAGAACACAACTTTTAATAAAGAGACATTCCCAAGAGTATTGCAGATAAAATTTTGTTATTGCATTTGTAAAGTTAATACATCAAGCCAATAAAAAGAGAGAGAGAGAGAGAGAGAGAGACTGCAATGACTAGGGAATTACATTCTGTAAGAAAATGTCTGAAATTTCTTTTAAAATGTGCATGGCATAAAATCATGTAATATGCTGGTAAAGAGGGCTGAGGTAGAGAGAGAAACTTTTTAAAGTGATGGACCCAGAAACAAACTAAGATCAAAAAATAAATCAGGTCCGATACCTCCTGTGACTAGAGCTCCTAAATACAAAGCATGTCTGCCAGTCAATGCAGTATTGTAGTGCATACAAGTACAGCACAAGTACAGCAGAACCTCAGAGTTACAAACACCCAAGTTATGAACTGACCAGTCAACCACACATTTGGTTTGGAACCAGGAGTATGCAGTCAGGCAGCAGCAGAGACAAAAGAAAAAAGGCAAATACAGGACCACACTGTGTTAAATGTAGACAACTAAACAGATAAAGGGAAAGTTCAAAACAAGAAGATTTGACAAGGTAAGGAAACCGTTTCTGTGCCTGTTTCATTTAAATTATGATGGTGAAAAGCAGCATTTTTCTTCTGCATAGTGAAGTTTCAAAGCTGTATTAAGTCAATGTTCAGTTGTAAACTTTGGAAAGACGGACCCTAATCTTTTGTTCAGAGTTACAAACATTTCAGAGAGCTCCAAACAACCTCCATTCCCGAGGTGCTCACGACTCTAAGGTTCTGCTGTATACCAAACACCGAAATACTGTACAGCATACAAATATAGCCGACAGTACAGTGCTGCATTACATACCAGTACAAGTCTACCAGGCAATACAAGTGTACCATCTCTTTACTGTGCACCAGGCAAGCTCCTTGGGGAAGGGCTCACTTCATTAAGCACAATCTCTTACAAAGTGTGATAGAGCTTTATTCAAATCCCATTGAAGTCAATAGGAGTTTTTCCATGAACTTTGCTTAACAAGCCTTGTCTACATTAATCAGTTTTGCTGCTTGAATTACATTAGTGTATTTAGAGCAGTACAACCTCCAGGGCGTGGACACAGTTGTATCTGTATAAAGTTGTCTTAGACTATTATATCTTATTCCGGTTCTGGAACTGAGATAAGCTACAGTGGTATAAGACACTTTTATACTGGTATAACTGCATCTATATTAGCTTTTCTTCCCAGTCTAACTATGTTGGCAAAAAGTCACATCCATAAGCTAAAACTTTCAAGTCTAGACCAAAAAAAAATTTGAGGCATACCAATCTCCTAGAACTGGAAGGGACCTTGAAAGATCATTGAGTCCAGCCCCCTGCCTTCACTAGCAGGATCAACTACTGATTTTTGTCCCAGATCCCTAAGTGGCCCCCTCAAGGGCTGAACTCACAACCCTGGGTTTAGCAGGCCAGTGCTCAAACCCCTGAGTTATCCCTCCCCCTAAACTGTCCTTTTGCCTGACCAGGAGATTGAACCCTGGACTCTCAGATTAAAAGTCTGATGCTCTACCAGCTGAGCTAGCCAGGCTCACAAGCCCAGGCTCATCTTCACCTGTCCCCACATTAGCATTCGCACATTAGCTGGTAAATTCATATTGATCACTTTAAAACAACATTACTAAAATATTATAGTGATGAAAAAGACATGCCATGAGATTTTGAGTTAAGGCTCCACAAGCTATTATAACTTTGAACCTGTATCCCTAACCCTAACCCGCATCTAACAGGGAGCCTGGTATTTTGCAAGCATTTGGTTAAGTATTGCAGTACAATCAGGGGCGGCTCCAGGACCCAGCACCCCAAGTGTGTGCTTTGGGCAGCAAGCCGCGGGGGGCGCTCCACCAACACCACGAGGGCAACAGGCCTGCAGAAGGTCCACTGGTCCCGCGGCTTCGGTGGACTTCCCGCAGGTGTGCCTGTGGAGGGTCCGCAGATCTTGCAGCTTCAGAGCACCTCTGAAGCCACGGGACCAGCAGATCCTCCACAAGCAAACCGCTGGAGGCAGCCTGCCTGCCGTGCTTGGGGTGGCAAAATCCCTAGAGCCGCCCCTGAGTACAATCAGAACTTTTTCAAATCACTGGCTCCATTGCTGACCAGAAATGGAAATGCAATTCCATATAAAAATACATTAAAAGAACATAAAGTTTGAAAACTGATGCACCAAAAGTCAAGAAATGCTCAAGTGAAGGTTACCTGGAGAACCCGTTGTGCATAGGCACTGATCTCTAATCGCATGCTGTGATTTCCAGGACAACACCTGCCCCATTCAGTACCCAGGTTAAATGCTGGGGGCCTAGTCCAAAGCCCACGGAAGCCAGTGGATGTCTTCCATCGATTCATAGAGCTTAAGACCAGACAGGACTATTGGATCATCTCGTCTGACATTCTGTAGAGCACAGGCCACTACATTTTACCCAGTTACCCTGCACTGAGCCCAATGACGCACGCCTGGCTAAAGTGGCTCTTCCAGCAGGCAGTCTCAATTTGAAGATGTGGGGAGATGGACAATCCGCCCCTTCCTACACTAGGGTGTTCCACTCCACCCTCACCATCAAAGATTTGTGAATTATTTCCCCTTTGAGTTTGTCTGGTGTCAGCTTCCGGGCAGTGGGTCTTGTTACGCCTCGTTCAACTAGGCTAAAGAGCTCTTCAGTGACCGGTGTTTCCTCCCATTAAGGCACTTACACACTGTAATCAAGTCATCTCAGTCTTCTTTCTGAGAGTCCAAGCACTTTTCCCATTGACTTTATGGAACTAGGGGGTCAGGTCTGGACAGGTCTGTATTTTTGTCCTTGTTCAATGAGTTAAACAGTCCATCCAGACTGTTCTCTGAGGGCCCAAAGCCACCCCCAGATAAACAGGTGCCACTTCTAAGGGTTGCCACTGGCTTCAGTGAACTAACACTGGGGTAACAGCAAGAAGAATTTGTCCCAAAAAGGAAGCAGAGATCCACAGGACTCCAGCTTCATTCTCTGTGCACTCTGCCTCAGTCACCGCGTGCCGTCCATCCTGCACAGGGGAGTGAGACGAGTTATAGGTTTTCAGGCCAGAAAGAACCATTAGGAGCAGCCTGTCTGACCTCCTGCCATGACCCAGGCCATCCTGATCATTAACAATCTGCATCCAATTTCCACTTTGAACGTTTTTTTCTTCACCTGCCAGCTAATGGCTCGTTACATCTTCGCCAGCTAGATAAAGAGTGTTGCTTTGCCTGGGCAGGTCTTTGATCAATCCCCTCTTCATCTTCTCTTTCACTCACAAGAGAGATCGAGGGCCCTGTGGTGGCTGTATCGGGCTTGTCACTCTCGTTGTGGGAGGGTGCAGGGCTGTGTGAAGTCTGAATTCTCCACACATACACTTCATATGGATTCCAAAGCCAATATGTCAACACAGCAACCAATCATCGAGGTGGGGGGGATTGTTTGGTGTGAACGACCTTCAGTCCAATCTAAAGTACAAGCCCTACCATTGCCATGGCAACCCCGCTAATGGTTCTTTTTCTCTGTGACATTTCTAAACGGGTTGGTCCATACTCAAGCTACTGCACTGAGGGCTGCGGCTGGCAACTCAAGTTCCTGCTGCTTTCTTCCTTCCCCCGGCAGGAGCAGCTGCCACTAACGAGGTGCGCCACCCAACTCCAGCGACAAATCAGACACAAAAGCAGCAGTAAGGCCGTGACCCTGCAAATAACAGCAGTGCTATTCACGGCTTAGTTTGAGGGCTCGGTTTTATTTTCTTGGCAATCTGCCTTGTTCTGTCTGCTACCGCCTTAACTACTTAAAATACACCTGTTCTAGTTCATACGTTTGTTTCTGGTTTGTAATATAACCCAGTAGATGTGATTTCTAATTGGGGGTGAGGTGCATACCTTCTTCCACATAGAGGGAAGAGGCGAGTATAATATATCTTTGGGTCTGCATGCCAAGGGAGGTGGGCAGATGAGTGCTGGAGCAAGTCTCTGAAGCTGAGTCTGCCCAGAGCTGGTCTGCGGCTGGGGATTGCCCTGCCTGTGGGTCTGTTAGAGGAGGTTGTAAGAGTCTGGCTCAGCAAGACAGGTTAACGGAGGCCCAGGCTGGCAGAACAGGTAGACTCGGGGCGTCCCAACACACCAGGTGACTTCCCAAGGGGTCCAACCCATCACACCAGGCTTCCAGACTGAGAGCGGAAAATGATGCCTCATTGGAAACATGGCATCTCTCATGCCTGGAAGGCCACCTTATGCCTTGCAATAATCTCCTGTATCCATTCACTAGGTACACAGGTCTGGGGCAGGGGAAAGCCGGAAAGCCAGGGGTGGACTGAGCTAGGTTAGCAGGCTGGCAATCCATTAAAAAGGCCTTGGTTCTCCAGAACGTGGGTTCTCCACTGCACAGATGGCAACTCACAGGGGCCGTGTGCAGGTTCCAGGGCATTGTGACCCCCCTGCTCTTCCCGTACTGTTAAATGGGAGAGGGGCTACATGGGGGAGGTGCTGGGGGGCTGCCGGTATGGAAAAGAGGTCCCGCTACGAAACAGCTAAAGAACCACTGTCTTAGTGCAGTAGGTTCAAATCCCCACGGGACGGATTCACCCCGCCAAGGCACATCTTGAGTACTGTGCAGCCGAGGCCATGGGAGCAGCCTGTGGCAGAGTGCTGGGTACAAAGGCCGGAGCCAGCGCTCTTCACAGCAGCCCCAGTCAGGCAAAGCAGACTGGAGCTGACTATGGCAGGCGGGGTGGGGTGGGGTNTGGGGTGGGGTGGGGCAGGGCAGGGCAGAAAGGCCAATTAAGCCATTGTCCAAGAGCCCACAAATCGGCACAGGAAGGAAGAGCACGGGGGGGCGGGGAGCAGGCTGTAAGAGGGAGGGAGACAGAGAGAGAGAGATTGATTGATTGCTCCTCTCCCCTGTGTGGGAAAGGTCGCAGGGATGCTGTGAGGCAACTGTAAATAAACTGCCCTGGGTGTTTATTTAACGGAGCCAGAGATAAAAACACAAACAAAGACAAGTATAAGAATCTGGAAACAAAGTTATAAGCCAAAGAAAAACATAAGAACAAGCCGTAGCCTCTACTCATTACCAAGTTACTTTCCTGGCTAAAAGTACGGCTCCCCCAAAAGCCAGTTCTTGCAGTGCTTGACCAATCCAAAGAGCTTTTCCCCTCCCCCAGGACAGAAAGTCCCCTCCTGGGTCATTTTTTGTGCTCCTATACAGTCACAGACTATTGTCTCTTAGTCCAGGGGTCCCCACTTCCGAGAATCCTCCTGGGGTCTATTTACCTTTGTAAATCTCCAGCCTGCATCTAATCCAGACGGTAAACATGGGCTGTCTCCATGGATTGTCCATTGTTCTCTCTGGGAACTGACACAGTTTAGACGCCTGCCTTGCCTCAGGTGACAAGGTTAATTCACGAGTTTCGAAACCCAATATCCTACAAATTCCAGAACTCAGATTATTTCCTGTACAAACATCTCGCAATTGTCAGGGTAATCAGCTCTTATTTAGCTTTTGGCAGAATCCACACACGGCCCCCTCCCGTGAAATATTGAGAAGACGATGGTCTGATACAGGGTTAGCAGGTAATATGCCTGCCTGGGTACACCTGGAGATACCTCTGACACAGGTCTGGTCTGGTCTGACACATGGCCGATGGAAGTGCCTGCAGCATTTCAGGACATTTTTCATCTCCTCCCTGTTTAGCTAAACAAAGAAAGTGAGAGCAAGATATTGACAAGTTTCTTGTCTATTCTGCAGATAGAATAACCACACTGCAAGTAACCAAGAATTATTGACACAGATCTGGAGCCAGATTCTCTCTGTGGCTGAAGGGGGAAAGAGTGACATATTCTTCTCATTTCTTTCTCCATTACATTCCTGATGATTCCTGCAAATTTATTGCTGGGTCTCCTTGCCGGGAGCTCTGTATTGCCCACAGGAAAGAGTCAAGGGTTATTTATTCACCAACCAGGAACTATATTAACATAAGCAATTGCCATACTGCCCCTCATAGAAACATGGTGCTTCTGCCAGAGACCACTGCAACCAATCCCTCAGGATCAAAGGGAGCAGGCAATTCAACGCATTCAAAGAGATGTATTTCCGCATCCAAAAATATCTTTCTTGGGTTCCTGGGCTGCCTTGGTTCTAAACCATCCAAGATCGCTTTCCAAGGGTGGTTTATGCATTTATTGTTGACAGTTTGACACTTTCCAGACGAGCTGACCCAGCCTCTCATTAGCCCATCTGTGCGGCCATGCCCAAGCGCAGCTTTGACACCTAAAGTAATTGCACATCTTGTGCTTTCTGCCCCCAACCCCACACATCAGTGATTTCCGCCACAAGAGCTCTAGTCCCCTGCACATGAAGACTTGGAGAAATGCACCTCCCTGACCAGCGGGGTGATGACTTACAGACACATTACCTGTGGGCGGTATACTCTCCAACACCGTCACTTCTAGCTTGGCACAGCTCTGGGGCCCACTTCCTGTGCCATGCGATGGCCCAACACACAACAGCGTCTCAGCTGCTACTAATCATCACTCGCTTTTCTGCAGCGCCCAGCTTTGCCCTCCCAGCTAACTACATTTGGATCATCCTTCAAGTCCAACTCGTGACGCAGTGCTAAGGGAGTGCCGTGCTGACGGAGGCCCTGGCCCCTGGTGGTTAAAATCCTGGGGGATTTTTGTCCTGCCAGATCCTAGCCCCTTTCCGCTGCCAGTCCCTTTGCACTGACCCAGTGCTGCAAAGCAGCCTTAATAGTGGTTTCCCCTTCTACAGAGAATCAGTAACACGGAGCCGGTGTTGGCTGTACGGCACTTCCCCCAGTGCAGCGATCATGTCGGGCTGGGCAGGGAAAAGGGGCATGACCCGACCATATGGTGCCCTGCTGTGCCACGTGCAGCACTAGTGCAAATGAGGGTCCCACCCTAGGTATTTACATTCCACCTGCTTCAGACCTGAAGTTTCAGCTGGAGAAGTTATTCTTCACCTCTCTTTCTAAGCTCTGCACTGCAGTGTCCTGGGCAGGACAATGCTGCCACATTTCACCTCAGAGGCAGCTGCATTTCTGCGATGGGCCTTCACCAAGTCCCTGGAAAGTACGCCCGGGTCTCTGAGCATGACAGGTGTCATGGAAATGTACGTTCCTGTGATTCCTCCCTCCTCGTCTCTCTGCTCTGTCGGCCTGTTCAGCCTCCTTTAGCTTTAAACCTCAGATGGGAACAAGCTGAACCCGCAGAGGGCCAAAGACAGCCTTTTGATCCTGGAGCCCTTTTAGCAGCCATCGTCATCCTAGAAAGTCTCTCTGGACCCTGCAGCCGGCTCGCTCAGAGTGAACAAGGTTAAACACCCTCTATGCTATTATCCTGCTCTGTTCTTCCAACCACCCTTTTCTGGGGCACGTGAGCGAGTAGTGAGCTCCTGCTGTGCTGGCTGCAGAACGAACGTTGTGTTGGTTGCAGTGCCTGCAGCCAGTGCATCGCAATGGAGATTCCAGTCCCTGCTGCAACAGAGAGCGCAGCGCGGTCAGCAGCCTCGCCAGCTCCAATGAGACCATTAGCTAGTTATTCCTATGAGTCAGTATTTCTGGGGCAGCAGTGGAACTGGCAGTGCACACACGGGAAATCCCTGGGCCTACCCCCAAGTACTCTCAAGCTAAACAGCAGGTGAATTAGCCCTGGGCAGGTCCTCCAGCCCCTGTAAGGCTGCAGAAGGCCCATTCTGCAATGCTGTCCCAGTGAGTGGGCAGGGGAGGGAGGGCAGGTGAACACAAAAGGCGGGCATGGCCCATTGGGACAAGCCCGGATCCAACATTCACAATCTTTGCATGGGAGGCAAGGCCGCTGCTCCTGTCCAGGAGTTACTGCAGTGTCACATCCTGGCACTAGGTCTGCCCTACAACCTGCTCCCAGGCTCACCCTAGGTTAATTAAACCGCCAACCTGCCTCAACCCTGGGGGAATGAAAAGTGACACCCCTGAGAGGGATGTTCCAGGCTGAGCTACCCAGGCAGAGAACACCATGAGCAGAGAGTGATCACTGAGCACCATGGTGGTGAGTCTGAACTGCGCCGCCCCAAGGGACTCGCTGTGCTCCATTGAGTACCCATAGCAGAGCTTAGGTTTGGCAAAAAGCCCCCTAACAATTGCAAAACGTCAATGCCCTCCAACAACGCAACCTTCCCTGTTGTCTTATCAGAGCCATTGCTGAAGCTAGGCATGCACAGACTGAAAAGGGCAGATCCCAGCTGGTCTGAATCCACGTTGCTCCAGGAGTCAACGGGCCAGAAGTTCTGCTGGCATAAATCAGCACAGGTCCATTGAAGTCAGTGGGCCAGAACCTCAAACTCTGTAAAGCTGCATAGCTCCATGGAGTCAATGGGCCAGAGCCACAGCAGGTGGAAATCGCCACAGCTCTGATGGAGCTTTGCCAATTTACATCAGCTGAAAAATCTAGTCCAACATATTTTCACTCCCTTTTCATCTCTCTTTTTATGTAATAAATAAGGTTAATAGTAAACAAACAGGGAACGCTCAATAAACACCATAATCTAGAAGTACAGGCAGAGTGGAGCTTAAGTGAGTGAGACCCAGAGTAAGAAAGATTGCCTGGAAATCCTCCGATTTCATTCTTAAGGATGACAGAATTAGCCCTAGAGCCCTAAAGAGAGGGGACACAGCAGCTTAGTCTACACTAAAGGTTCTCAAACATTTTTTCATGGACCACTTAAAAATTGCTGAGGGTCTTGGCGGACCACTTAATGATCTTTCCAAATGTTGTTTGTACCATTAGCTAACTATTGTAAAGCGCTTTGGATAAAAGCGCTATATAAAAAAACAACAACAATAAACGTTTTTTTTGTTCTACAAATAGAAGCCCACAACTCATATTTTAATCTCAGTAGTCTTACCTTTCCAATGCAATGGATGTGCCCTCTCTCCCCCACCGTGGCAGCCCCCAAGCTGGGCTGGGAAGGAGGGGGGTCTCTCCCTCTCTCCCCCGCTGCAGTACCCCCATGGTGGGGCTGGGAAGAAGGGGGGTCTCTTCCTCTCTCCCCCGCTGCAGTAACCCCATGGTGGGGCTGGGAAGAAGGGAGGTGTCTCTCTCCAGCAGCTGCAGCCCCGGAGCTGGGGAAATCGCCTCCTTCTCTGGCCACTGCAGCCCTGCACGTCCCAAATTCCCCCCACGCCCCTATTCTCAAACCACTGCCCCTCCCATCTACCCCCTATTCCCTCTCCCCCCACAAGGCCACCACCTCACCTCACATGAGCGCCTTTTCCAGGGTCCAGGCACCTAATTAGTTGTGGCATATCTATGCAGCTCCACTAATTGGGTGGGGGGCCCTTCCTTCTCTTGTGTGTGGTCGCCCAGGCACACATCTTAGAGGGAACTATCCACGGACGCCCCTGAATGGAGTGATCCAGACCACAGTTTGCGAACCTCTGGTCTACACTACAAAGTTTTGCCAATGTAGTTATGTCAGCTAGGAGTAGGGGGGGAATCACCCCCACACACACCCGACACAGCTCTGCCAGCTACATCCCTGGAGCAGATGCAGCCCCGCTGACAGCAGAGTCCTTTTATTGGTTTAGCTAATGTCATGTGGGGAGGTGGTACAGCTAGACTAGCAGAAATCCTGTCTCCACTAGGGGACTCCGCCAGCAAAGCTATACTGGCCAAGGCTCTGTAGTGTAGACAAGACCTCAAGGAAACCAAAGGACAGCAAATTTCAAACTGGTGAAAGAAAATGCTTTTCCACACAATGGACAATTAGCCTGTGGAACTCACTGCCACATGATATAATTGAAGCCAAGAGTGTTGTTCTCCTTATTAAGGCACAGATGGCTTTAGCTAGCATTTCCATTACTTTCATTTAAGCATTACATGGCTCTGACAATAGCAATTAGAGTCTCATGTTGACTGCAGCTTATAGGTCCCTGCTGCTTCACCCACATCCTTACACGACAGCTACTCCACACACACAGCATAGCTGGGTTCCAAAGAGGCTTGGACATTTATATGAGTAACAAGAACAAAGTTTGGAAGGTCTATAAACACTCATGCTTCAGGGTTTGGGCCAATCTCTAATGGGGTCAGGAAGGAACTTTTCTTGTGGGCAAATTATCCCATCTTCGCCTTCTGCACCGTTCTTCTGAAGTAGTTCGTACTCACCACCGTCAGAGGCAGGATACTGGCCTGCTGCTCTGATTTGATCGAGGGGAGAGGGGTGTTCTCCACCCCCCAAAAAAAACAAAACAAAACTTCATCAGAACTGACACTTCCAAGAAACATCTGACTTTGACAAGCTGGCACATCCCGATGGAAAAAATGTTCCATCGGAAAATTTCTGACCAGCTCCACATTTTACCTACTCAACAATGTTTGGGACGTGCTACATAAGTGCGGCACAATGCCATGGTTAGCCAGAGGTGAGATTAGAATTCAAGACCTCTTCTCCCAAGCCACAAGGCTACATGACAATCAGACTCTTCCTCTTGCATTTTTTTCCAAATTCTTAAGTGCAAATCTTACAACAAAAATGGCCTTTTATATCTTCCCATGACTTTTAATGCAGAATTTCCTAATCTCCCAAAAATTCAGGGCTATGAAAATCCTGCAAAACAGACTAGCAAAATATTTTGCACAAATTGCCATGAATTAGCAATTTTTCACTACTTTCACCCAGCTCTGCCTGTGACCAGTTCCTACTCGGCTTAGTGCACTGGGCTGTGTGTGTAACGGAGTGTGTGATGGAGCCCGTCTGTGCTGGTCCACCGAGAACACAAGTTGTTACAGCCCATTGCTAAACAGCCTAGGCTCTTTTGTTCAAGCTATAGCTGCTTGTGTTTTTAGCTCTGGAGGTCCCACACCAATCAATCCCAAGTGTGTTGGCCAAGAGGGCAGCTCTTACCTGTGCTACTGACAGATACCCTGCTTACTACAATCAGTGCTAGATGCTGGGCTTTTGAAGGGCAGAGTCTGAAAAGCCCCTGGGATTGTACTGCCCATTTGCTCCCACGACATCTACATTCCTGACAGGTGGAAGACTGCCCCATTATGTAAGTGATCTGCCAAACCTGTGCGGCTGCTGGCTACAACCAAGCCATAGCTCCAGAAAGGATGAGAAAGATACTTTACTATCATGTTGATAGGAACTGCCAGACTGGACCAGCCAGGGTCCATCTAGCCTAGTGTCCTGTCTCTGGCCGGCACCAGATGCGTCAGAGGAAGGTGTAAGAACACTGCAGAGGTGGAGGTGGGATAATCTTCTCCCATGTTAGGTTTCTTCCTGATCTCTAATAGCTACAAATTGGCTTCAGCCTTGAAGCACAAGGTTGAACAACCCTTCCAATACCTGTCATTAATAATATTCTTCATATCCATCTAAACAAACATCCAGTCCCTTTGGAATCTTATTAAGCTCTTGGCCTCAGTTACACCCTGACGCCTCCCTTAATGCCAGCATCATGCCTGGGCCCCACCAGCTTTATGGCTGTACACCTTGTCAGACTGGCCATGTGTCACTCGTGTCCCAGTTCTGCACTAGGATCCAGCACTGACCCCAGCGCCCCAGCCCATGGGTCTGTCTTTACTCCTGCAGCCCCTGACGGCAGCCCGCACACCTCAGCACGTGTGTCCTCACAGCCCTTCTGCTAGCAGAAAGGAGCCAACATTTTTTACCAAAATAAGTTTCCTGCCGACAAATTGGGCTGGATTGAAAGCGACGTTTTTCGGTGGGACAATGTTGCTTCTGTTCACATTGTTTGACGGGAAATTTCAAATCAAACAGAAAAGTCCATTGTGAACTGAACTTTTTATTTCATTTTGGTTTTGACAGTTGTTCAAAGGTTTCAGATTTGGGGGTCATTTTTCTTTGTTTTGTTTCCTATTTCTCCCTCTTTTTTTTTTGCCATTGACTGCAGTTAAATGAGTGATGTTTGAGGTGCTATTTTTCCATTCCCCCCGCCCATGTAACTTTTCCAAACTTCCCCAACTTGGGGAGAGCAACAGGTTGGCGAAGGGCTCTGTGAAGTTCTGTAAGACTGCCGCTGTCTGGTGCTTTTCTGAAGGGAAGGTTTGAAAAGTCAGAGAGTGAAAAAAAGAAACGGGAAAGGAGGGAAAGACCCCAACACCTCTGGATGTTGTTAACTTTACTGCCAGGAAAGGGGGAAATGAAATTTCAAAATCTCAAAAATTCAAAATTTTTGAAAAAAAAATCATATTTTTTTTAAATTACAGATTGTTCCTCTTCAAACCCCACAAACTGGAAATATTTCTGCTTGTTTCCATGCAGCTCTACCTGTGAGGTAGCTGAGGATTTCATCCCCGTTTTCCAGAGGGGGAAGTCAATATGCACCTGGCTCAAGATCATATAGTAGACCGGGAGTTGAACCCAGCTATGCTGAATCCCTGCCTAGGGCTTTAATGACAAGTCCAGGAGCTGCTGCCCAGCTGGGGTGTCAGTGGAATTCCTGATCACTGAGCCTGACGGAGGCCGCTGGGTGAGGTGCTCCCACATCGTTCTTACAAAGCAGTTTTCTGCTCCCTGCTATCCCTGTATCCCCACGCCGCGTGTTCTGTGCGCTCTGCATCCTGATCACGCTGTACCAGTGGGGCTGAATGCCAGTGAGATCAGTGCTGGCCCCCCCTCCAGAGATGTGCTCTTTGGAAAACCCTGCTATTGCCATTACCCAGCTATGCACCGGCCTCTATGGTACCAATCACACCCTGTCCAGGGCTAAAAAGTTCAGCCCCTCCCTCCCCCGCTCTCAGACTAACCCGCAGGGTATTATACAAGAGCTGCAGCCCTCCCTGGGACATTAAGACCAGAAAGCACAAGCTACTCGACACTTATTCCTCCCGCTGTTCCATCCTCTCTGCTCTAGAGAGCTCACGTCTGTTGGCTGCTATAAATCATCCCTCCGAACGCTCAGTCATCATTATCATTTACTCCATCTGGTTCTGCAAGGCTCTTATTTTTCCCCCCACTGTGTGGTTTGATTGTGAGCAGCTCAGAGGTACTTAGTGTTCACCACCCACTTTCCTTGCTGAGAAACCCCTGCCTGGGTGAGCACCACACCTATAACCAGGGGGGCCCGGGCTACTGGACACCAGTGGGGCTTTGAATCTCTCAGAGGGAGGGAGAGGGAACAAATAAGTAAGATCAGAGACATTTTCATCCTTGTCTGCCCCGGCCAAGGCGCTGTGCCCAGACACACGGGGTTCCTGGGAGATTTTTTGGCTGGCGCAGAGCTCACATTTAAGTTTCTCTTGTCATACGCAGCACAAAGTCATTGCTTGCCTGGTTCTAGTCACAAAGGAGGGGACTGGATTCTTGCCTGGCTCATTCACTCACCATGTGGCTGTCGGACGGGGGGACCCAGCCTTCCCCTGCTTCACCCAGTAGCAAATGCACCACGGCCATGTTTAACATTGATGCCTCATGACAGCTCATGTGGGAAGCTTAATCTTCCCTTTCCACAGCACCTGGGCAGGGAAGTCAGCTGGAGTGTGAAGACCCCCTCCCCTCTTCATCCGTACACACCGGGGGTGCAGAGTGGGGCAGTAAGCAAAGGGCTGTGCATTCACTCACTACTTCCTCAGTCCACGGGGGCAGGGATTGGCTCACCCCCCACTCACTGCCCAGCTGGTGCAGGCCTGCAGCAAATTCCTACTCCTCCACCAGGGCAGGGGCAAGCAACGGAGACAGTGCGGCTCAGAGCGTGTCTCTGGAGCACAATGGCTCCTGGGACAATGTAACTTATATACCTCCCATTGCGGAGAGCTGGGTCTAAGGGCATCATCTCTCCCCAGATGCAACTGGATACTGGTCAAAAGGTTTATGCTGCCTGGAACTGGTGAAACTGAGTAAATCCCTCAAGACACGGCCTCCTGGGATTTCTGAGCGGGAAACACCACATTACTTTGATTGACAGCTCTTAAACTCTGCCTTTCATTCACTAGATCCCATCAGCATTGTCTGATCCTTCCCCAGAAAAGTTCACCATTCAAAGAACCCTTCACAAACCAGCCCTCCCGCACTCAGACTGCGCCTTCCATTTAAATTCACCAGAAGATGATAGAACATTATGTTGGCTTACACGTGCCAGAGAAAATCCTCTGGGTTATTGACATTGGCTTCCCTGTGGGTCTCCAGTGTTGCAGCCCCAAGGCATCCTTGCCACTCAGACACATGGCACTACTGATGGGGCTTTATGGTCTGGTGTTAATTTGCCATCATGGCAGCTTTGCAGTAAAACCTGAAGTTATGTTAACAGGCGAGTCACAATTTGCTCAGAATCAAGTGGCTTAGGGGACAAGGCACTTCACCTTCACTGCTGGGATTCCAAAGCAAGCTGCCATCCCCAGGAAAAGGGTCAAGGGGCCCTCAGGTCGTTTAGCGACAGATAGCAGCACACTTCTATCACCAGACCTACCCCAGCACTATGTAGTGGGATCTAGTGTTTGACAAGTATTTACCATCTTCCGCTTCTGCAGAGAGACCCCCACTTGTGGGTCCATCCAAGCTACAATTTTAACCCCCACCCCCATTTTTAAACAGGGAGGGCCAGACCCCCCTTTTGAGAACCTTAATTCAGAAGGGGCACAAAGTGGAGGAAAGTGGGTCTTACAGAGACGAAGATGATACAGGGAGAAGAAAATATACTGAGGAGAATGGCAGGCAAAGGGAGGGTAGACAGAGCACACGTGGAAGAAGTTTGTGGGGAGATGAATTTGGGACTCTCAGTGATAGATCAGCTGGAGCGCACATGTGGATATGTGGTAAGAATGGGAGAAGGTGACCAACAAAGAAAGCATAGGAGGAAAAGGACAGCAAGAAAGGAGATGGAAGAACAAGGACATAATGGAAAGACTATCAAGAGAAGTTTGAAGGGAAAAGAACCAGAATGCCACGAACTATGAGCCTGTGCTGTGGGCTGGAAGGAGTGGGGAAGAAACGTAGGCACCTCCAACCCCACGTAAATGGAGAAAGGAATTGAGAAGTGAAGTTGAAATTAAATGTTCCATTTTGAATAGTTTTTAAACCTTTCACTGAAAAATATAGTCAAAACCAGCACGTTCCTGTGAACCATTCGTTTTCAATGGCACCACAGTTTGTGAGGAAAAGCCGTTAACTGAAAAATTTCAACCAGCTCTACTGAGAATCAATTGGTGAAGGAAGCAAACCCAGCACAGGGAAAGCTTTTTAATCTCCACCAGTTGCTTCATTAGCTCAATAGGATGAAGGGCTGCCCATATGGCTTCCCAGAGCCTGGCACTTTCCATCAGGCTTGGAGAGGAAATTTTTGGATTATGCAACATTATTTCACTTCCTCGTGAGCTCCCACAGTGCATCAGGGCAGTCTGTGACTGCAGTGCATCATGGGAAATGGGGCCCAGCCCATAGTGGAGAATGTCTGCATGAGGTACCTAAACTACAGTTCCCATTAGGCACCGTGGCAGCTCAGGGATGCAGAGATTAGGGCTGAATTTTTTCTATTCTACATACATTTTTATACCACATTCTTCACCACAGTATCTGAAAGCAAAAATGTTTTGTTTATTTTTCCAAAGGCAAACTGAAATTTTTCTGCAAAATCTGAGAATTCTGATCTTGCATAAACCACATTTTCTATCAAAAAAATAAATCCAACAGTAAATTTACAGCTAACTCTGGAACACAGGAGCAGTCAGACTGGCTCAGACTCCTGATCCAGCTAGTCCAGGATTCTGTCTCCGGCAGTGGCCATCAGCTGCTGCTTCAGAGGAAGGTGTAAAAATCCTGCAAGAAGTCATGATGGAATAAGCTGCCTCAAGAGAAAATTCCTTCCTGACCTCCATTAGCTAGAGGTTAGTTCAGGCCCTGAAGCATATGAGTTTATATAACATTACCTAGCTCTTATAAAGTGTTTGCTATCTGTAGATCTCAAAGTACTTCCCAATCAATACTGTATTTATCCTCACAACACCCTTCGGAGGCAGGGCATTGTTCCCATTTTACTAATAGGAAGCAGAGGCACAGAAAGACTAAGTGACATGCCCAGGGTCACTCAAGAAGTCTGTGGTTCAGCTGGAAATTGAATTCAAGTTTTCCAAGTCCTAGGCACATGCCCTAGCTACTGGACCAGCCTCCTAGAACTTCTGAATTGTTTTTTAATTCTTATTATTGTAACCCTTGATGATTCTCTTGTCAATATAAATACCCAGTCCGTTCTGGAGGATTTTCCATCTCTTGCTAAAATGTTTTATTTACCAGACAGACATTTTAAAAAGCAGGTTCCCTCTGCAGCTGACATGATGTGAGGAGCTACGTGTTTTGAGGAATGATGTCTCTTGTCTCTAAAGGCTCTTCATGAAAGGAACCCCCCCTAGTCATCCTTGTCTATTCTTTGGGTAGACACTGGATCTTAAAGGCTGGTTTCAGCAACACCACAAGAGGGATGTTTTTTGTTTGTTTGTTTTTTCCAATGAAAAGCTGTTAATACCCGCTGCTAGCTACAGAACAGAACAGCCACAAGCACAGAGCTGGCAGATTTGCTATACAAGTGATTTTTTTTTTTAATTTAATCTCCATGCAAAATTGCCCCTATTATGGCTGTGTAAAGTTTTGAGGCAATATATTTATTCCTTGTTATGCCAATCAATTGTTGCTGAAGGAAAAAGACTAAATGCAGTTAGAAGATTCATCCACTCCCTCCAAAGGGAAACTAGTATTGACGCTCATATGGAAGACAATTAAGTACAGATTGATTCTTTAAACTCTTCTCTATAGAATGCTTTTAATGAAATTTCTTTGGTGATGTATTTCAGCAGCTAGCGTTTTGCTTTATGAACTTGGGGCTGGGCTGTGGCTTCTCAGCCATAGCCTGAACTATTGGCAGTGCAGAGGGACTATGCAGCAGCTGGTGCCCTGGGTTTGGGGTGCATGTACTGGCGTGGGTCCAGCAATGCCCTTTAAAGAAGAGCAACCGGCCATTATGACACCCACGGCCCCAGCTGTGTGGATGCTACTGGCAATACATCATGCAGTCACGAGGTGTCTCTGTGGGAGGCTGCAGTACATCGTTCTAAATGAAACCCGCTTCCTGACTGTATGCAACTGGAGGGCGTGTGCACGAGATCAAACCTGCCACGTTCGGGGTGTTTGGAGCCCTAATTTCCAGACCCTCTCCATTGGTTAGATCCTAGTTATCCTCCTCCTCCAGAAAACACACCCAGGCCCAGCTCAGTTGTTTACCGACACACCACATAGGGAAAGGGAACCTGTGAGGTGACCATCTGTTTTATACAGCCTCTATTGCTATAGTAGCCAAAAACCTCACCATTGCAATGTATATCCCCTCACAACACCCTGGGAGGTGGGTGATCCCCATTGTACAGATGGGGAAACTGAGGCACCGTGCAGCTAAGTGACGTGCCAGCGGTCACACAGGAAATCTGTGGCAGAGTAGGGAGTTGAACCCCACTTTCTAGTGCCAGGGTAACACCCTAACCACTGGACCCTTCTGCCTCTCTCTAATCTGAATATAAAACCCAAACATGACCCTGACGTGGCAGAGCAGCGAGATGTGTGAGTCACTGCTCCAATCCCAGGCCATCAGAAAGATGTTGCACACGACGCCCAAAACACTAATAAATCCTGGAGGAGGTGTGGCAGGCTGGCTACTGGAATGCATGCATGCGGCATGAGGAGTTCCCTACAACTTTCTGGTGAGACTCCAGCTTGTTCCACGAGACAGATGACACCAAGAAAGCTGCCTTTTGTATCGCCTCAGCTGGCCACTGTCCCTTGTTGAATTGCTGCTGTGGAGAGCTTGTGCATAGCCAGACAACTCGCTGACTAGGACAGTGATCTTAGATCTTTGCTTCATCCATCCTGGTTATTAGTGTGCTATGAAAACTAGCTTAGGGGAATGTCCCTACAGCATCTGTTCGGTGAGAGTGAATAGTTCCTCTCCTGAGTGTCTCCTAGATACAGACCCTCAGCCTGTGTAGACTGGGCTGACTGACTCCAGCTGGCTCAGCATCCTAGCTAGGCAGTCTCCAGAGCTCCTGATGGAGTGGCCAGGGTCCCCCGCCAGCCTGAGGCTAGTCCTACAGGGGCATAGAGCTGACATAGCGCACTTTGCCTCTGGCCTAGCAGGGGGACGAGGCCGTGGCTGGGGGAAAGAAGGCATGACAGGACGCTGATCTCCACCTGCACTTTCGGCTCCCTGTGGCTGCTGAAGCCCAGTTGAAACTAGAGCAACCCTTGAGCTACTCTAACATAGCACCCCTCCTCCCCCCCAGACAGGATGATGGAGGACAGTTATGACCATCTTTGATACCAGCTAAGAGACTGTCAGACAAGGGGGGTTTTCCTCCTAAAAACACTCTCCAGCTAAAGGGAATGGGAGCCAGGGACACTGTTCAAATGAAAGCCTGACTACACACCTCACGTTTCAAAGGCTGGACCTGTTTTTGTCGAAGATACAGGAAAGAAGGAAAAAGTTCAAAGGCTGCTGAATGGCGTTTGTGTCAAGCACTGAGCAGGATACCAACAGCCCGGCCCTGGCTTTACATGGTTTAATGCTGGACAGTGACTAGGTTATGTTAACACCTTTGGCCCATGTTCCATCTAAATTAACAGGACAGGTCTCAGCCCAACTTGTGGAGAGTTTGCCATGTCACCATGTGCCCCGCCCAGCCCTCTGGAGTGGATAATGGAGGCGCCGGAGGTGAAAGCTCCTGCAGAAGCTTCTGAGAGACTCGAGGAGACAGTCCAGGAGAAAGGACTGAAGCGGTGTCCTGGGGAGGGAGGCTGGGAGACTGCACCACAGCAGAGACTTGGGAGCAAGGGCGATGGCAAGGAAGGTTTTGTTCTGGTTGCCAGCCTGAGTGGAACTGCTGGAGGGAAACGGGAGGGAGCAGAGAGTAGCACAGCACCAGAGCCACATGGAGGGCTGTGGGATCCCAGATCCAAGAGGGAAGAGCCACTGGAATTGGTGCGTGGAGACGCAGTACTTTAGACCCAGAAGGGGAATCTTATTTTAAATGCTTTGCATTATGGAAAGGTACAGGGAGAGCCAGGAAACTGAGAGTGGGAGGGCCTCATCTGGAGATGGCATCTCAGTCACACCAACACAGACCTCTTCTGAAAATCCCACCTGCAGATGCCCTTTCATTTTCAGAGAGATGAAGGGATGGTCTCTGGAACTAGAACAGATCTCTGACATCTGAGCCCTTCCTCTCCAGAGCTACCTGCTTCTCTACCTGCCATCTGATGCATTTGGTTGTGTACATCTCCTTTAAAGGAGTTGGTGTTTCCCAGTCACGTCCTGTACTGAATGTACCAGTGAACTGACATCACAGCTCTCCAGACTCATGCTTTCCGCTGTACATTAAACCCTATTTTTATATCCCAGCCAGAGGATCCCTTCATCTCCACCCTGTCAACAACAGCATCAAATAATCCCACCTGTCAGCTGGGCTCAACAAGCAACACGCTCATCAGAGCACAGCCCTGCCCTTCCCACTCGCATGGCATTATCTTGGTCTCACCTATCAAGCACTGAAGGGGATACGCTCTGTGAACGTGTGGAGTGGAAGGAAGGTGGGTGGGAAGAATACAGCAATGTCAGCCCACGTGCTGATCACCTCGCTGAAGAGCATGTAACAAAGAGGGTGCTTGTCTGTCTAAAGACTGAGGCTCTCGGGACAGGCTGTTCCCATGGAGGTGGCCATAGATACTGAGAAGAGAGCACTAAGCAGCTGCCATGAGGTTAGTGCCATCCAGAGATACCAGGGGATGGGGGTGCCCAGAGAACTGTCTGTGGGGATTGGGACTTAGTTCAACTAAATCACTCCACATCCACTCCCCAAGGAACAGGTGCTGGTCCCAGCCAGCCCAAGGCACAGCACGCTGACAACACCCCTTTATCACTGAGCAAGCAAATCGCAAGCCCTAGGTCCTTGGGAATTAGATGCTATTTAGCTGTCACTTTTCACACCCTTTATGTACATCTGCTGCCTTGTGGGGACAGTCCTCTGAAGGATCCACAGCTGGTCTCTGTCAGAGATGGGATACCAGGCGTGGTGGACGTCAGGTCTGATCTAGTCTGGCAAACCCTCTGCTCTCGTGTCTTGTCCAGAGGCTGAACTGGGGGCCTATGAGGACATTTTAAAGGTAAAACTGGGAGTCAGCTGGTGCCTTTGAAAATCTCCCCATAGCTGTAACAATCCATCTGTCTGCATCAGACCTGGGCTCGCCTCCCAGACCGAGTTCCTCGTTCCTCAGGACGAGCCGTGACCTGGGTATGAGAGTAGCACCCAAGCACGGTTCTGCTCCAAAGTGACCCCTGCGGATGTCTCCCAGGCTCTAAAGACAGCAGCACCTTTCAGCCTTCCCGTGAGAGGTTAATCGCTGGTGAGTGTGCAGGATCATCTGGAAGAACAGTTAAAAGGAGGTGAAAACAGAATAGGGCAAATCTTTGGTTCTGAAGCCGTCTCTGGTCTCTGTGCTTTCGCCTGTACTCATCTGGAACTGAACCTCCAGAGCACTGCTTGGCCACAGACATGTGGCATTGATGTACTGTTATTGGTTACACTCTTATTTTTACACATGCATCCGACGAAGTGGGTATTCACTCACGAAAGCTCATGCTCCAAAACATCTGTTAGTCTAGAAGGTGCCACAGGATTCTTTGCAGCTTTTACACTGTCACTTCTGAGATTGTAACTAAGGCACTAGGCTAGGACTTGGGAGGTCTGGCTTCTATTGCAGCTTTTCCGCAGAGTCCCTTCGTCACCTTGGCCAAGAAATTCAACCCCTCTGTGCCGCTATCGTTTCTACGCAGATTTTACCCTCTCTGGGGTAGGTACTGTCTCTTACATTTTCTCTGGGCATGTGTGGATGTGGCTGGTGCTCAGTGGATGGAAACCCAGGGCTATTGTATGTGTCCTATGCCGTAAAATGTACTGCTATTAACTACTTGCACTCTATTAATTTGCATTCATGATGAAGGATTTGCTCAGATTTACATTTTGCCTAATTAAATCCAGCACAGAGTCCTTCAGTTGCAATGCCCATGTTGGACATGTACTGAATTGGCTAATTGGCTAGAATGTGAAGTCACTGAAGTGTGGGGTATTTATTCAAATCAATGGAAACCACTTTGCTGATTCAGAGAAACCCCTTAACTGATGGAAGCCTGGTAAAAGTAACTAAACCCAGTACGCTAGCATTCATGTACACGAGAATTGATCAGGTAAGAACATACCTGATGTAGGAACACAGTCCCTCATTAGACCTGGCTGAACTATGGTTTGAAATTCATTGGTCTATTGGCATGAGCAATAGGCCCAAAGCGCATGTCCAAAAAGAATGAGCTCCTAGGAAAGAGGAGCTGTTGTGTTAAACTTCTAGTGATCCTGCAAAATCCCAGCGCTTTCTTAGGGCTGGTCTACACTGGGGGAGGTATCGATCTAAGATACATAACTTCAGCTACGTGAATAGCGTAGCTGAAGTTGAAGTATCTTAGATCGAGTTACCTACTGTCCTCACAGTGCGGGATCGATGTCCATGGCTCCCCCTGTCGACTCCGCTACCACCGCTCACTCCGGTGGAGTTCCAGAGTCGACAGTAGCGTGTTCGGGGATCGATATATCGCGCCCATATGAGATGCGATATATCGATCCCCAAGAAATCGATTGCTACCTGCCGATACGGCAGGTAGTGAGGACGTAGCCTTAGTTACAGTGTGGGCTAAAGAAGTGGAAACAAAACATGGTTAACTGGGCACCAGGCAGGGTAAATAACTGGCTATGTAAGTTTGTTTCATGTTGCTTCATCCAGACTTAGCTAAGGTCTGATAATTGGCAATGACCTCACTTGTTTGTTAAAGGGTATAAAAAATAAACTCTGAAAAGGTTCATTAGCTGAGCATGCTGCAGCTGACCAGTTGGCTCTACGCACTCCTCGGGTTAGCCTGTTTGTAAGTATCTTGATCAGATGCTTATAAATGTTTTGTCAATATTTGGATGTAGTAAATTCCTTCTTATTTAGGCCTTTTCAGCTTGTTTATAGCAACTGTATAGATAGCATTGGGCCTTTGGATTTAATAAAGGAATTCACTGTTAAATTAGTGTCATGGCAATACACAAATACTACGAAGTCCAGCACTTGAATTAGTTCAAACTAAAAGCTACATCACACAATTCAGCTGCAGTTGAAGTCAGTGGAAAGACTCCTGCTGATTGCAATGGGAGTTTGACTGGACTGGTTGAGCATGCAGGGTGCTCATATGCTACTGCATTAATAACGCACTGTATTGAGTCTTGCAGGAAAGCTAGTTTGGAAATGTAGTCACAGATTTGTAGCAATGTGGGGCTGGAAGGGACCTCGAGAGGTCACCAAGTCCAGCCCCCAGCCCTGAGGCAGGACCAATAACCCTAAACCATCCCTGACAGAGGTTCGTCTAACCGGTTCTTGAACACCTGCAGAGACAGGGATTCCACAGCCTCCCTTGGAAGCCTGTTCCAGAGTGTAACTGCCCTGAGAGTCAGAGAGCTTTTCCTAATATCTCACCTAAATCTGCCTAGCTGCAGATCAAACCCATTTCATCTTGTCCTTCCTTCGGTGGCCATGGAGAACAACTGATCCCCGTTCTCTTTAGAACAGCCCTTCACATATCTGAAGACTGGAATCAGGTCCCCCCCTTGCTCTTCTTTTCTCAAAACTAAAAAACTGGACTTGTTTACCTTTCCTCACAGCTCAGGTTTCCTAAACCTTTCATCATTTGCTCTCCTCTGGCCTCTCTCCAGTTTGACCTTTCCTGGAGCGTGGTGCCCAGAACTGGACACAGTGCTCCAGCTGGGGCCTCACCAGTGCTGAGTAGAGCAGAACAGTTACCTCCTGTGTCCTACATACAACATCCCTGTTCGTACATCCCAAATTATTAGCCTTTTTGTAGCCGAATCACAGTGTTGACTCATTCATCCACTAGACCCCTCCGATCCTGTTCAGCAGTACGACTGCCTAGCCAGTTAGCCCCCATTTCATAGCTGTGCATTTGATTTTTTTTCCTTCCTGAGTGGAGTACTTTGCACTTGTCTTTATTGAATTTCATCTTGTTAATTTCAGACCAATTCTCCAATTTGTCAAGGCTGTTTTGATTTATAATCCTGTCTCCAAAGTGCCTGCAACCCCTTCCAGCTGGGTGTCACCCATAAATTTTACAAGCATACTTGCCACTCCATCATTCAAGCCATTAATGAAAATGTGGATAGTATTGTTAGACCAGGCACAGTATCTACCATTTCTTGGTATTTCACACTAACCCACTAATCCTGCAGACATATGCCCACATGGGTTTGGGGCAGGTCTCATGTATACACTTACTTGTGTGAATAAGCATTTTCAGGACCAGGGCCTTAATGAATCTCACTCAGAGATCTATTCTGAATTTGTAGTAAAATTCCCAACCTTCCCAGAGAGACTGGGTGTGGCAGTGAACAGAGCACTGGACTAGAGGTCAGGAAACATTCTGCACTCTGGTGTCTGCCCCAGTCTTGCACTGTATCCTTGGATAAGTCACTTCACCTGTCCGTGTCCCCTCTAAAAGAAGTATAATGAAACTTACCCCCATTGTTTCAGTGCTTTTCACACACAAAGACTCCAGGAGAGATCAGGAATCCACGGTGCTAGGCACTGCTCTGATGCACTGTAAAAACAGTCTCTGCCCCCAAAGAGTTTACAATCCAAACAGCCAAGAGAAAGGGTGGGAGTGGAAACAGAGGCTCAGAGAGAGGAAGTGACTTATCCAAGGCTGCGCAGCAAGTCAGTGGCAGAGTTGGGAATAAAATCCAGTTCTCCTGAGTGCCCAATTCACTGTTCAGTGACCTCTGATCTAGTCTAATCCCCCTCATTAAAAAGGGATCCAGAGATGGAATTCAATACAAATTGCTAATTTCCATCTCAAATATCCTTCGGGAGGGAGCAGGTGGCACTGAGGGTTAATAATGGGCTGAGACGCTCCTTCCCACCAAGCTGCTAAAAGTGAACATCAGGATGAAATGAGTAATAGGTGTACCCAGGTGCTCCTGTAAAGCCAAAACCCACATCTCAATAAAATAAATGTTCCCTTTTTAATGCCACCACTGCGGCTGGAGACAAACTGACTGTCACTGCAGTATACATTTAAAATGCCTGGGAGACGGAGTGTAGGAGATGTGCAGTCATATCAAAAAGATAAAGGGGCAGGCCAGGAGTGAAATCTGGGTATCCTACAGCCCCACAGAGGGGAAACAGCAACACAGCAGCAAACAGTTGAGGGACCCTGCGTCCCGTCGCCCCACACACAGAGACTGTGACTTCGCTGCAGAAAAGCTGTGAGGGGTTTACATCGAGGCAGGTGAGGGGACAGGGCTGATCTGGATGTAGTTACATCAGTGACCCGGGCCTTGGCTCCAGGAGGATTCACGGGTATGTCTGCAGAGCCACGCGAGAGCAATCGCACTGACCAAGGGGACTCAGGCAGCTAGCCTGGGCTGCAGCAGGGGCCGCCAGGGCCACCCTGCTTTTTCTAGCTGGCTATCTCAAGCAGTCCCCAGGCCAGGACTTGCACCACCCAGGTGCTACGCAGACACACCCCTAGATCAATACCTGGAGGGAGAGAGCTTCAGGTCAGGCAGCAAAGACAGAGCCCGAGTGTTTGCTCTTGCAGGGCACATCGCTGCTGCTGTGGGAGACAGGGAACAAAGTCTCCCGTGGAGCCACCCCTCTTACTTCAGGGCTGGAATGTCTCCACCGCAGTCGCTCCGGCTCCAGCTCCCAGGGCTGAAGAATGGAGTGAGAGCAGGAGGAAGCTGCTCTAAGCGGACAGGGCTAGTGGTAGGCAAGAGGGGTGGCTCCTGGCAAAGGAAAGTGGGGACATCTCCTGACCTAGTTCCTTCTCCCAGTGGCCGTGGACTTTCCTTCCTCCCCAGCATAGAGCACGCTGGTGGCCCCACCAAACTGCTGAGTCTTAGACACTCCTACATGCCAGAGAATGTTGTGAAGGCCAAGACTATAACAGGGTTCAAAAAAGAACAAGAAAAATTCATGTAGGACAGGTCCATCAATGGCTGTTAGCCAGGATGGGCAGGGATGGTGTCCCTAGCCTCTGCTTGCCAGAAGCTGGGAATAGGCGACGGGATGGATCACACGCTATTTGCCCTGTTCTGTTCATTCCTCCGGGGCACCTGGCATTGGCCACTGTCGACAGACAGGATACTAGGCTAAATGGATCCTTTTTGGTCTGATCCAGTATGGCCGTTCTAAGGCTGTCTACACTGCAATGAGAGGTGTGATTGATTGCAGCAGGTGTTGACACATCCCAGCTAACTTTGATCTAGCTCACTTGTGTACCCTGAGCCGGGCCTAGCCTGTGCAGCTGCCTGTGCTGCCGCAGCTTCACTGCCAGTGTTACTGGAGGTACATGTCTACACCTGCTGCCATCACCCCTCTGACTGCAGTGCAGACGGACCCTGGGTGCAAAGGGTGAGAACTTGTCCCTTCCTAGCACTCTGCTGAATGAATACAGGCTTTTTAAGGAATAAGTCTGCCAAACGCTTAAATTCAGTGACTTCTAAATTGAAGTTGGTAACCTAATCCTCTACACTGTTCAGATCCTTCATTAAAAGAAACCCATCTGAAGTAGTCACCCTGGAGACCCTTGTGAAGGCTTGGTAATGTGAAACAGATTAAAAACAAACAAAAAGAAACTATTGAGGCTGGCAAATGTGTCTTAATTAAAACTTTTCTAAGAGTACAAGTGCATCCACTCTCCTTTCACTCTCCAAATGCATGTGAAAGTTAATGAAATGTATTATTCTTGCAGTCCCTATTGTTCTATTAATGAAGTCGGAACATCTAACATTATAAATGAAAAATGAGTTAATTGTATATACAGGGCCAAACTCTGGTCTCATTTACACCAGTGTAAATGTGGAGTAACTCCACTGATGTCAACAAGGCATCATTTTAGATTTACTTTGGCAGCTGAGAATCAGAACTGGGCTGATTTCTTCAAAACCAAATCCTACCTGCATGCAAAAAGGCATGAAAAATCAGTCTTATGCACTGCATGGTTTGCTTCTTCAACAGAAAAACAAGATGAAGATATGTGCATTGTTAGATCAGTCCTGAATAGATAATAAGGAGAATGGTTGTGTTTTTTAAATATCAGATGCTACTGTGAATCCTCGCATCTAACAATCCATATCAGTAGAGACAATCACATAGAGCTTGTGATAAATATCAGATGTTCAAAGGGAAGTAAACAAGATGACTCTGTAGTGCTAGTAAGTCACCTCTATTTAATCTAGCCCAATGCAGAAGACCGTAAGTTAGATTGAGTAGGTCAGAGAGAACAGTTTGTTTATACCAGATATAATGTTTGTCTACAGATAATAGGTTCACCTTCTTTTTCAGTTAATATTCAGCCCTGAAAGAGCTGTCTCTCATACAGATGGATGGAAATCTTTGAAAAACTATTTACTCCACTGAAAAATGCCCATTTGTGGAAACCAAAACTGCTCATAAAAAAAGGAGAGTTCTGACAAATCTCCTGACTTGAAATATTTCTGGAGGAAAAAAAAAACGGTTTTGAAATTGACAGAACATCCTCTTTTGACATTTTCAAAATAAAAAGCTTTGTTTTTCAAGTCAAAGTGACTTTTCCTTTTGAATTTTACATACAAAAAACAGTTGTAAAAGAAAGAAAGAAAGAAAGTCAAAATTGAAACAAAACATTTTGATTGACCCAAACCGAAAACTTTTCTGAAGCAACAACAACAACGCAGTTCAGTTTCTTGTCTTGATTTGGGACAGGAAAAATATTTGACCTCTTGAAAATTCTCACAGGGCAGGAAGAGAATTTTCCACCCAGCCCGGGTCTCATGGAAGGGATCCCTGCACCTAAAGAAACTATTACAGAATGTGATATTATGGAGCAGAAAACACCCCTTGGGGCATCCTGCGTGCTTCATAGAAATCATAGAAATGTCAGGCTGGAAGGGACCTTGAGAGGTCATCTAGTGCATCCTCTGCAATGAGACAGGACCAAGTGAACCTAGACCATCCCTGACAAGTGTTTGTCCAACCTGTTCTTCAAAACCTCCAGTGATAAGGATTCATGTTTACGTAAAGGAGACATTTGCACTGGTTTCAGTAGTTAATATTTCCAGATAAGATGGGCCAGATCAATGTTAATGGTGCCAGCGGGGTTGAAATAAGAAGAGAACCTGACTCACTATTTGAAATTGGTCTTACCTGACCTTAGGGTGACCAGTTGTCCCAGTGTTATAGGGACAGTCCCAGTATTTGGGGCTTTTTCTTATATAGGCTCCTATTATCCCCCATCCCCATACCGATTTTTCACACCTGCTGTCTGGTCACCCTACCTGACACATACACTCAGATCAGGGACGATACTATTGCACTTTGCATTCCAAAATGAGAATGCCACGTGGAAACAGTTGGAGTATTTCCTTAGAATACTACAGGCCAAATTCCACCCTTGAGTACATGCTTGTTACTTCCAGTGGAACCAGTATGAGTTGCAAAATATGGGTCCAGCTGTGATCAAATACATTAATTATTATTGTCATGGTTATGCTGTGCATTGGTCAGTCACACTGCCTCATTGAGTCTGTTGAGCATAGTGGCTGTCATCCATTCAGGCTAAATGAAGGAACAATTAAATGTCTCTATGGTTAGTATTAGCGGATACAATGGGAAACCACTGCCCAAGGACCAGACCATATACAAACCTGGAGAATGGCAGGTCCATGAACTCCAAGGGATTTCCTGGGGTTCTGATAACAAGCACAGGGGCAGGAGATAGATTGTACTGCAGCTGTGTGAGAGAGAAGCAGGGCTGCAGAAAGCCAAAGAGACAGCCAGAACAAGCACTGGTAGTGTGGCCCTGAGAAAAAGCATAGGGAAAGCGTTTTGGCCAGAGTGCTAGCTGGAAGAGGCTTGGAACTGTGAGCAAAAAAACCTAGCTCCTGTTGTTCGATATAATCCTGGTCATTTACAAAGAATGTACAAAGTCCTTTTTCTCTGAACACAGTAGGCATCAAGGAAATACCTGAGTCCTCATCAACTTTGCCTACTAACACACACACACAAAACCCCCTAACACCTTGAATATGCCTAATACTTAGGCCTAAACACTGTCATAATGATCACTGTAACTCTTCTACCAGGTACTGTCAGCAGCAAAAACAGCCATGTCCAAGTTTCTAGGAGCTCCTTCTCAAAAACCTTAAACAACACTAGGTCACACCCCTAGCCAGAAACCTGCGACACTGCACAGGCCTGCATGCCCTTGAGGGGCAAAACTTCCCCACGCACAAGCACTGAGTCCTGAGGCTTAAAACAAACAATGTTATTGGGAGGAAAGGAAAAGGGGGGGACAACAGATTAAATTTGGGAAAACCAGAAGCAATTAATAAATTAACACTATTAGGCAAGACTCTGCCCTACCCCAGGCTGTTTTAACACTAGCCCCAACCTCAGTTGTCTTCTGGCGCTTGTGAGTGGCTGGTGCATTACATCCACGTCCCTCCCCCCAGTTTCCCGCTCACAGTTTGTACTCTTGGGTTGGTGGAGTCCAAGGACACTGGAAGGTCAGGATGCTCTACCCAGCCGGGGTGATTGCAGCTTTCATCGCCAGATACATGGATTGTACACCACAGCTCACCTGGAAGCTGCCTCAGACTTGCTGTTTGCTAGAGGCTCAGCTCAGCGAAGAGACACAGCAACATCAAAGACTCTGACTATAACCCCCCTACCACAAGACAGGTGCTAACATGCCCTTTTCTCTTTCTTCTCTTAGTCTTAGCCAGACTCCCTTACACACCTCTTCCTGACGTTAGTCACGGTCAGGGTGACCCCGGCACATGTGGTGTGTGGCTCTTGTCCCTTCACTTCCCACTGGGGTCAGTAATGGTTTATAAACCCCAAACTCAAAACTTCCCTGGATTTTAACCAAAATGCCCCAAACTGTTCCATAACTGAAATGCAAATGAGGCCTGGCCCACTCAGTCACCTCCCCTTGCTCTCCAGCAGAAGGAAGCAAAGAGTTCCCCTTTGGAGTCTCGGCCTCTCTGCAATTCTCAAGCAGCTTTGGGCCACCCTTCTTCCTGTTCGCCAGCAGTGTCAACAGAGCTCCCTGTTCTCCAGGGTACATGACAGGAGCACCTGGAGCACTGTACCTACACAGCATACAAGACAGTGCCTGCTAGAAAGAGCTTGCCGTCTAAACAGCCAAGAGGGACAGAGAGTGGGAGACACAAAGCATTGCCTATTTCACAGGTGAGGAACTGACACACAGAGAAATGAAGTGACTTATCCAAGGGACATAGGGAGTCGATGGCAGATCCAGGAACAGAAGGAACCCAGGAGTTCTGGGCCCAGTGCCAAAGTCCCAACCACAGACCCGTCCTTCTTGTGTCAGTTAAGCAAAAGCTGCCCAACAAAAGAAAAAGAACACGTGGGGCAGTTTGGGGGTGAGATTAACACGTCATCTGCTAAATTAATGCTAGCACTGGTTGATTTGGCTGTTGTTTCCTGGGGAAAAACACTGGAGAGACTTATTCAGCGCAGTAATAAGCAGGTCACTTGGATGAGATTATCATCATCTTTATGTAAAGAGAAGAAAAGTGATGTGTCGGGGGCATAAATCAACTCTTCGTAAGCACACCGACTCTGCTTCTTTATATAAGAGATTCCTTAGAAGGAATGATGGAGACCTCACTCCACAGTGTAAGGGTACAGAGGGGTTCTGGTGCCATACCAGACCAAGAACGCAGACCAAGGAGTTGGTTCATTTCACTGGCCCTTGGTTATGGACAGCACGGACAGCAGGGTCTTCCATAGATAACCAGCCCAACCTGCCAGTAGAGTGAAATGTACCAAAGCTCTGTTCTGCTTAAAGTTTGCTCTTGATTCTACATGGAAGGCGAACGGAGGCTATGGTGATGGGCATCAGTGTAAAATTCTGACGAGAGGGACTCAAAGCCTGGAGCATGGCAGGTTGACAGCATCACAAGGCATCCTCCCTCTCTAAACAGGAACCTCCTCATTCGATCCCGCTGTCTGCAGCACACTGCCCTCTGGCTCCCTCAAGTGGGGCATTACTAGAGACAGTTTATTTCTCGCTCTAGTACAAAGAGAAATCAAAAGGAAAAAGGTCTGGTTGCTTCAAACTTCCTGCTCCTCCTCTGGACCCAACCCAGACCTGTTTTGGCTTCATTGTGCTGTGGGGATGTTCTTCCCCAGCAAAAGCCTGAGAAAATAGCTGAGCTATAAACTGTGCCCTAGAATCTAAGAAACAGATTCAGGCTCTCCACTGAGAATGCCTGCCCCGGCTCCCTGAACTCCAGTCCTGCGCACAGGCCACTAGGCTGCACTCCCTCACCTGGTAACTGATTTCCAGCAGCCAGTTTAAAATGAAGGTACACTCAGAAGTAGTGTCGCCAGTTCCAAGCACTCAGAAATGAGGCCTCCAGCCCCAAAATATCATGAGATGAGCTTAAAAATCATTTTGCTTTTTTAAAAATAATTTTGTGGGGCTTTTTATGTTTTTTCCACAACTACAAGGACTAGGAACTTTAGATATATATAAATGGAAACCGGGACTCTCATGTCATCCTTGGACTCCAGCAGCTGGAGCTTTAAGGAAAATTCCAAGTCTCATGAGATTTGTGATAAAATCACAAGAGTTAGCAACACTCCTACAGCTTACCCTGCGTCAGCAGGCTTTGGCATGGACAGACTCTTAGGACGGGAGCTATATTACCCACTGACTTTGGAGACAATCCCCAGAACCTCACAGCCCTGACTCTACTGGGTGTCTGCTGAGAAGTGCCCAGTTAACTCATTTCCCATTCCCTCACCCCAGCTGGCATACTGCCTTCTTCCTTTGTGCCTCACACCCCTTCCAGCCCCCCGACACCTCCGTGAATGTGGGGAACTCCATACTCCCTGTCAGCTGCAAGTCTCCTCTGCAGCTGCCGGCTCAGCTGTGTGTGATGGGGCTCAGGGCACCCTGTCAGTTCCTGCCCCACCTGCTCTTCACTTCCACTGAGAGGCAGAGTGCTGAGTGCTCACATGGACATAGGGTTTATACCCTCTATTCATTTGTACCGGGCGAAGGTTCAAAGTAACTATTCCTCATCCCCTGGGGGCAGCCAGGCTGCCAAGGAGTCACCGATACAGCTTGACAATTGTCATTCAAAGTGTCAAGTCATCAACAGGAGATAAAGTTAATGATAGACCTGTGGTCAATTTGTGTGTGTGTGTGTTCCTCCAGCAGCCAATGGGAGCTCTCAGACAGGCAGAGCTTCCTCCTTGGGGGGAGCAGCCAGTTCTCTGACTGAAATACTCGTCACTTGCATCTCTGCTGAGCTGGTAGCAATGAGTTTTGGCTGGGGCTTGGCTCTGCTTTGCTATTTAAGTCTATGGGACTTAGCCAGGACCTCTAATGGTAAGATCAGAAAATAACTTCTATTTTCTTTAAGCGTAAGGTTTGCTGACCTTGTGTGTGTGAATAATAGCTGTGAGCCAAGTCTTTCTCTTTCTGAACTCCAGTGTGTCACAGCCATTGTCTGAGTGCAGGTTTCCATATGTAACTTCAGCTGCTCCATAGCCTTTCCCTACCTCTATCAAACAGTGCGATCTGGGGAGACTTGTCTACTAATTCTAAAGTCAACTTGTGATTTTAATTTATATCAGAGTCTAAACTCTCCACGACCTTGACTATTAACAGTAAAGACAGCATGTGACAATTACAGGCTGGCAGCGGAGTGATTAGCAGACTCTAATGAAGCATTCCTTTGGCTCCGTGCGTACTCTGCTGAGCCAGGAAACTCTTGATTACCGCTAGCCTTAAATCTTTAGAGTGGTAACTTCAAAGGCGCTTTGTTTTTTAGGACTTGTATCTTTATTTTTATACTAATGCAGAGAAAAGGCGACTGGGGCTCCTATGGTTTCTGGTAACACGTTGCTAGATGAATTGATAGCTCTCTGCTTTAGCTGTGGTTTCCTTCTGGGGTTGAAGAGGGCTGCAAAGAGGTCTGCTTCTCTTTAAGCGTCTCTGTAAAACATGGTCTTCTTCCTCAAAGTGAGAGGGAATGTTGAAAATTGGCCTCTTCTTACAAATCTACCTCTGCCCAGATCTTCCCCAGTGAGGAACACATTTAATGTCTATCTGAGTTTGCACCTCTGTTCTTGTCACTGATGCACAAAGCTTAGTAAGGTTAGCTTCATCTACCAGCCTCACTCCTCCAAACAAGAAACCACATCTGGGCCTCACCTGCAGAATTTGGATCTGAATTTTATGAGGCCTGATGTTTAGGGTGCAAGGATCTGATTCTCAGTCTGTGGAAACAGCCCCTGAGGATGACCTCTGTACAGAGGGAGGCCCCTGCTGGCACAAGGGCTTTGTTACTGATTCTGCTCCTGGAATATGAGGAGTGGGGCTGCAGAGCACTGGACCCCCTTTCTGTATTTCTCAGGGCCTGTTGGGAGGAGAGCCCCAGGGCTGCTCTAACTTACCATGGCAGACAAGGCCCATACCGTCCCTGAATACGGAGAACATAAGGATACTTCAGGCCATTTCAAAGCACCTAGTCGCCCTGAGCACTTAGCCCATCTCTACAAGAACGAAAATCTGTGGCTTAGTACGGGGTGATTGTGCTTAACTCTGGCAAAGGAAAAGTGACGACCTTATAGCTCGTACCCTCTAGCTTGTGGGCCTCTCACTGTCTTTGAACAACAGGTGTTTAGGGGGTAGGGACTGAGGAAGGCAAGATATAGTCACTTTCTTCCTGCTCTGCCATCTGGGAAGTAAATGCTGACATGGATAGAAGATGAAGATTGAAATATAAGCATTTGATTGCCCAGGTAGGGCAACCACCCGTCTGTTCTAGCCTATATAGGTTTTCCTACCATGCTTATCACTGCAGTATCTGAGTGCTTTCCTGTCATGCATTAAGCACCGTGATTAACATCTGCCACCTATCTGTTCTCTGTTCCTCTCCCCAGGGCTAGAAGTGGAGCTAGAGCTTAGAACAGTTAACTAGCTCCAGCCAGAGTGACATGTACCTTGCTAACGCCTAGGAACAGAGGTGTCATTTGCTTTGGGGGAAGAGGGACAGTTGCCCCACCCCAGACCTCAGTTTGTGTCCCCTCCCCACAATTTCTCATAGGTCTGTGTGTCTTCTACTCTCCCCTTGTCACCGACCCATCCCAGCTGTGCAGGATGTAACAGAATCACACAGCATGTTCTTTATGCAAACTCCACTTTATCCTCCCGAATCTGTCTGAAATGATGCCCCTGCCCAGGACAGGCTGGACTGGGATTACGCTTTCCCCCTGCAACCATCAGTGAGGTTTAAAACTGCCATGGGGCCTGTCACAGCTAGCCACCAGCCACAAGGCTACACATGGCTACGTGTGTAGAACCTATCAAGATGTCTTTAGCCTGTTGGCTGCAATCAGCTCCAGTACACAGCCCTGTTATGCGCATGGCCCTTGTGACAGTAATATCTGATCTGCACCCCCCAATACTCCTGGGAGCCGGGGGAGCTGCTTTTCCTTTTCACAGGTGGGAGACTGAGGCTTAGAGAGACTGATCATGTGGGCTGACCTCCAGGTCTCCCTGAGCCCCACCCTAGTGCCCTAACCACTGAGCCATTCTGCCTCTGACCTGTGACTTGGTATTTTAGGGAATGCCACTTCAGTCGTGCATTGATGAACAATCCAGGCCATCAGGAGGACCTCCCTGGTCCCACATGCCCCCTCTGCACAAAGGAGAGGAGACTCAGGCCCTGTATGTCAGGCTGGGACTGACCTTGCCAGGAAGGTTGTGCTGTGGGAATCATAGCTATGGCTGCATCGCTTGACGTGAATTATGGGCTTTGGGCTGGGCAAACTGGTTCCAGTAGAATAACTGGCCTGCTGGGTGACCTTGTGCAAGTCACTTCACCATCCCCTGCCTCAGTTTCCCCATCTGTAAGGTGGTTGACCTCCTTCGTGACGTGCTTTGAAATCTATTGATGAAAAGTGCTAGACAAGAGCTAGGGATGATGACTATCATTATTAGTGCAATTAACTCTGCAATTGCCCTGTGCCTTGTGTTGAGATATTTATGACACACGCACCAGCCTGTAATATTTCGGTTGCAGCCTACTCTAGTGAGACTCCCAAGAGACCAGATCAGAATCAGTCTTCTTGAGGTTTGGCCATCATCACTGGCAAACCATAAACTTTTAGTACAAATCACTTTTGAATCATACGAAGATACAATCTCTCTGCGTCCGTCCCACCATGCACCAAGGATCCTTATGTGTTTCTAATGTGCTCACTGCTTGAGGTATCCAGGCATCCTTCCTTCATCTGAAAGGAAACTTAATCTGTCTGATATGATCCGTTAGAAGCTGGAGTGGTAGTTTAGAGACTTCTTTTGACGCTGGCCTCCCCTTTTTTACAGGCAGGACGTTTAAAGCTCTTCACATGCCTTTTGTCTGATTCCCTGGCCAGGCAGAACTGTTTCACCACTCTTACAAGAGGCTGTGACTCAATAGTTGTTAGTGAGCGTTAAGCCACAATGGGGTCGCAAGCTGTGAACAAGAGGAAGAGGTTATCAGGTTCCTCCTACAGACACAGGGCCAATATCTATGCTAGCCCTGAACAGCATCAGTTTTTCCATGCAGAACTTATCAAATAACTGTCGCAACCACCCAGGGCCAGTGATGTTTTGCCAAAACAGATCAGAGCATTGCTCTGGCATCCAGCCTTGGGCCGTGGCCTAGAAATGATGCTTCCAGGGATAGTTAAGTCACATACCCCATTGGTGGTACTAGTTAGCTCTGCAATGCTGTGTCAGGGAAGAGCATTGCTATGTTAATAGCGTGAAGGGGAGGAAGAGTGGCCCAGTGGCTAGGGCACAAGACAAGACTTGGGGTCAAGGCTGTGCTCTGCCATGGATTCCCTGTGTCACTTAGTGTCCCTGTGTCTCAACTCCCCCTCTGTATAAATGGGGATAATGCACTGCCTGAACTCACAGGAGTGGCATGAGGTACAGTAAAAATAGTGAGGTGTTCAGATACCATTATAGTGGGGGGCTATTAAGTACCTTGGATAGATCCTTGAAGGATAGATCCTACTCCTTGAAAGTGAGATTACCCTTATTTTAACAGGTTTCAGAGTAGCAGCCGTGTTAGTCTGTATCCGCAAAAAGAACAAGAGTACTTGTGGCACCTTAGAGACTAACAAATTTATTTGAGCATAAGCTTTCGTGGGCTACATCTCACTTTATGGGATGCATGCAGTGGAAAATACAGTAGGAAGATTATATATATATAATTAGTGTATGGTTACATCCATTGTTTCATGTTCTCTGTGTGTGTATATATATCTTCCTACTGTATTTTCCACAGCATGCATCCGATGAAGTGGGCTGTAGCCCACGAAAGCTTATGCTCAAATAAATGTGTTAGCCTCTTAAGATGCCACAACTACTCCTGTTCCTTATTTTAACATGTATTAAGAGCTCCAGCAGCAGTTTCACAGTTAAGGGCTTAATCCTGCAAATACTTATTATGTAATAATAAGTTTACTCATATACATAAAAGTTACTCACATAAGATGTTTCCAAGGCTGGGACATCAGATTGTAAAACAGTTTCCATTTGCATCTGGATTTCTTCTCCTTCTACACCTTTCCCTTTTTCAGTTCTTCCCAAATTTGAAACAGCTGCCTGCAGACCGGGTACTTGGTTGGTGTCAGATGAGAAATATTCTCATGAGAGGGCACTGGCAGTTAATTGGACAAACCATCCAGAAGTTATGAGGTGTAGCAAAAAGGTGGAGTTTTTCATCCCGTTTAATAAAGGTTTGGTCTGCTCATAACTCAGACAGCTGCAGCTTGTTTTACATCTTGATCCCAAGCAAAAATTATTTTTTTTTGGCATCCCTCAATTATTTTATGTCCCCATCAGCAGCATAAACTCATGTTTGACTGGAAGAAGGGGAAGGTAAATTGTGCAAAGAATCTTAAGAGCTGGGTAGGCAGATAAAGGAGAATTCGGTGTCCTCTTTCATATGCATTTTATGTGCATTCTAACGAGTGCATGTTCACTTCATGCGCATTGTCTCTTATGCTTCACAGCAATGTGATCTAATTGTGTTCTCAGCGTAAACTGTTTTAATAACACTTATTTTGCTCTGTCGCTTGGTGATGAGACTTAGGTGTGAAAGATAAGTTGGAGGAGACTCAGACTTAATTTTTACAGTAAATCAGCACAAGCTGTGTATGAGAGCAACTTACAGAGCCAGATCCTCTGCTGGGGTAAATCAGCATAATCAGTAGAATTGTGGTGATTTACACCAATTAAGGATCTGGCCCTTAATTTCTTTCTCTCGCTCTTGCTCACGCTACAAAACTCTCAGGAGCCCTGGCAAACAACTGGAAATGTTGCGTTTTCCCATATTTTAGAAATAAGTGTTAGTTTTGCAGATACATTATCATAAAGGACTCTTCGGCAGCGAGCTGTTAGTTTATTTGCACAATAACCTCTCACTCACATGCATCCGTCTGCTTTGAACAGTGGATGTTACCAAGTGTAAATGCCTCTAAAACGGCTTCAAAAAAAGAACCCTCTCATTAAATCCACACTGAGACGACTGACCTGGGATCTTATTTGAACATGGACCTAAATAGAATATTTCATAAGCTTCTAGAAACCAAGTATGATGAAACAGCATCTTTCAGCCCGCATCTGCAAAATAGCAGCCCCGGTACAAGAAAAGTGCCCCCTCCGAGAAAGTTACGTTTAATCTCAGGGGGCAGGTGTGCCAGTGGAGCACTGGCAGAGACCTATTGCGCTCTCTGGCTCTGCACAGTGTTTGTAATGGAGCATGTTTCTGGCATTCTAGTTCTCTACCTGCAGAAGCCGAATTCCACCACCAGACCTGGATTCCCCAGACCCATGAACACCAATGACCCCGGCGTTCGCAGAGCCGCTCGCTTTGGGGTTTATCGCTATAACAACAGCTCAAACGACATTTTTCTATTCAAAGAGTCTCGTATAACTAAAGCAATGGTGCAGGTAAGCACACCTTGGTCACACAGAAAATGTTTCTGACTCAGCCCAAATAAGGTAGGAGTAATGAGCTCTTGCCAATACAAGTGGGAGCACTCCTGTTCCTCACTCAGCAGCTGTAACTCGGTGCAGCCAGCGTAGCTCTGCTCCCTTCAGTCAGAGGTCTGGCCCCTCAGGCCTAGCTGTGAAATAGCTCCTTCTCACATCAACAGTTAGAAGTATTTTGACTCTTTTAAAAGGGGATTTCCCCCCACCCCTGGGGGACAGATAACAAAGCAAAGTTGATTAGCCAGGATTGCTGCACTGAGTTTCCTCCAAGGCAGTCAGTGAAAGCAGCCACAGGATCCAGGTGCTGGTCTGTAACCCAGGCTAGACCCCACAGGGTTGACAAATGAAATCTTGTTTTCCACCTCGCTCCCAGCAGACACTTCCCCAATCCCACTGCAGTGATCAGTTTGGCCTAAGCACCTGCTTTTCAATGCTGTATTTAGACAGTGTCAGCTCTTTGGGACAGAGCCTCAGACATATGTTTGTACAGCACCTAGCACCATGGGCTCTGGCCCCAGGTTCCCCCTCAACCCAAAGCCACCGAGTAACAGCTTATTCTCCCAAGGGGCATTGTTTGACACACTTAGAACACACAGGATGTAGCTGATTTATATTAAGTACCCAGTTCTTGTTCCATAGCCCAGTGCTCTGACTCCTTTTGGATACATCTGATCTTTTCTCCTTGCCCTGCCCCTTCTCCCCTCTATTAACTAACCTGGAAACTGCTTCCTCTAGGTTGTCAGAGGGCTGAAATACATGCTTAATGTGGAAATTGGCCGGACGGTGTGTGACAAGAGGGGACACTCCAACTTGGACAGCTGCGATTTTCAGAAGAAGAAAAAGCTGCAACAAGTAGAATGAGTTTCATTTTCTCTTTCCCTCTCCCTTGGGGTTGCTTAGTAGCTACATTTTTAAGTTCATGGGAGTACAGGGCCTGTAGTCAAGGGGAGTCTTTCCACTGGATTCAACAGGTATTAGATCACAATCAACTAAGGTCCCAATCCTGCAAACTTGCCTGTGCGTCACTCTTGATTTGCAGTGGGACGACTCTCACCAGTTCACTTATATACAACAGCCATTTTCATTTCACACTCTTCACAAAACTCAAGTCTATGAGTTTTCAACGCACAATGTTTTATCAGTTATGAGAGAGATTTTTCATTGACTTCAATGGGAGCAGAGCTGGGCCACTGTGGAGCACTCTGGAAAGTTCCACTCAAAATCTATAGGGAGGCTTCCTGGAGGACAGATCCAATTTTATTATGCACGCATCCTTCCCCAGCCCTCCTGGAGAGTCATTGATGGTACACAGACTTCACCAGCAACAGGGGAAAGAACTGCTACATGTTTAACCTATAAGCTAGGATTCTGTACCCCCTCATATACTCCTGTTAGGATATTGGTTTAATGGTCTGCTGAAAGGCTAATGACCATTTTGTAAGGCCATGAACTTGGTTCAGCGGATGCTTTAACCATTACTTAGGGCCCAGATCCTCAACACGGGGCCCGGGGGTCATGTCCATCCTTCCTTTCCTTATGGCTAGAAGGGAGGAAAGTCCCCAAACTTTTCTGCTGAAACATGGGGCCACAGCCTGGAAAAGGCTGAGAGTCAGTGACACATGGGTTGAATTTGGAAGCCTCACGTGTTCTTTTCTGCTTGCAGATGTTCAAATGCTATTTTGAGGTCTGGACTATCCCCTGGCTACAGCGAGTCCAAGTGCTGCTTGCTCTCTGTCACTGATCCAGCTTCCTCAGCCACAGACGCACCTGCCTCAATGCACTCGCAGTGAGGATTTGGGTACTGTCTGTTTTCTGTTAGCAGCAGAGACCAGTGAAGAATTGCTGCAAAGAGATCATTCCAGTGAATGGCTGTTTTTCAAGTATGACTCCTTGGGAAGATAGTTGAAAAGTCTACACCACAAAACCCACTGAGCAACAGGATCTTAGCGAATCAGGTTAATGTTTACTGCTGTCCAGCTGAGGCATTTTGACAAATTAACTAACCTGTAGAAGACAGTTTTATTTCTCCAATCGACACTGGCCCATCAGTCAGATGGAAAGTAAACTAGATTCTAACTGCATTAGCTGAAACATTCACATACAGTCTAAATGGACCATGGTGGCCAGCTGTATGTGATTTCAGCTGCTGTATGGCAGAAGTGACACAAACTAGGCAGCACTTGTACATTATCCACAATAACCTATCCATGCACATGCTGAGAGATCTTAGGGAAAATGTTGTTTGCAATTCTAAGAGGAATAAATTGCCTGCAGAGTTTTATTTTACTGAAACTCGGTTGCTTGATTATATTTTTATAATTCATCTGGGAATTAAACTACACTCGTTCAATGTCCAGTTATTTGCCTTTTCCACTTGAAATGTTGGTTGCCAAGAGCTCAGGTCTAAGAGAGTGAATCAGCTCCCAATGGCACTCGATAACCCTTCATCACTGACTCTTCTCACTTGTGCTTCACGCTGAATGGCCAAACCCACTTGGGCCATCAGCCGGAGTCAGACTCCACACCGCTTACACTGAAACCATGAGTCCCTGATGCCTGAGGTAAGGAACTAAGGCAGAGGTCAAAGGTATTTAGGTGCCTAACTCCCCTTGAACTCAATAGGAGATAGGTGCCTAAACACCTTTGGAGGAGCTCAGCCCTATATCTTCTAGCTGTAGCAGCTTCCAATCTTATCTAGACCAGGCTGGGGGAACAAAGACCCCCTCTCCTCTAGTGTGATGTTCTTCTGTCTTTCAAACACCTCACTGCATCCCTAGGGCAGCCTGTGGTACTCATACCCATCAGGCCGTGGCAGGAGCACCTGTCTTGGCGAACAGCTGCACTTTGACAAGGGCCTCTGCCTCTAGCCACTTCTACAGACACCAGTTAGACCTGGCAGACCCCACAAAGCCAGTGGAGACTGAGTGGGGGCAGGAGGGAACCCACATCATGGCAACCTGGCCCTAGCGTAGTTCAAAGGCCCCTGTTCCCATTGAGCCCTCGTGAGCCCTGTGGCAGGATGCCCACCCTAAGCTGGTCACAAGTGACCACCACACATGCTTCTCTCAATCGCAGAAGGTGCATGGTGCAGTGCCAGATAATAGCCAGTAAGAGCTGCAGGTTACTAGCTGCCCACATCGCTTGTCTCTTATAGTTGGAAAGAAGCCTCATGCTCATTCCCCGTTAGCTGGTACTTTGCATGGAGGTAGGGCTCAGGCTATGGGGTTCCATGCCTGGCTGTTATCTTGGGAGGAGGTGGCTAGAGTAGTCTGGCACTCACCCAGAGGTCTAGCTTCCTCCTCCAGCTTACTGGCTGGGTGATATAATAGATTGCACCCAATTAAGTTAAAAACCAATCAGCACTATGTGATGTTGTTCCTAGAAGGAACATATGGAAATTGGTCATGGCTGTGACACAGATTCAAGAGTGCAGCTAAGCATGTCAGTAGAACAAGATTTCTCAGCTGTCAGCTTTCCACAGCCTGTGATCAGAGTTTAAAGGCTTTGTCTCTCAGCCTTGTCAGTTTGAGTTAGTACCTCATTTGTTAGAGAAATAGCTGTTTGAGCCTAGACACATGCAAAGGCCCATGCAATTGCCAGACACATCTGATTCATATCTAATACACATTTGGTGTGTCTCTGCTCTCTCTCCATTAGGAATACAAGGCACAGTAAGGTTCCAAATAATCAGGGTTACTGACACCACCACGACCCATACACCCACACCCCCTACCTACCTACCTTCTCTGGAAGGGGCTGGTGGCTTCTGCAGCAGAAGACAGGGCCAATTACTAGAGGGCTCCTCAGCTATTTAAAGGGATATCACCCTATTCCTATACACCACAGCATTCTACCATGCCAGGTTATGCCTGCAACTATTGTCTGGTGTAGGTATCAGTACCAGACATGGAGACTAGTCTCCCACTCAGATAGCAGGGAAATTCTCTCTCTTTTATGAAAAACATTGAGATCTGTTGTAACCCTGGGGAACCAACTGTTCACCATTATTTACTTAAATTGATGTAATGTGAAATAGGCAGCATGTGTCTTCTCAAACAGATTCCATTGTTCCTCAAAACAAAGCAGAAATGAGGGGCCCCGAAGGTAGCTACCACCAAGTGGCACAGCAGAGGTTCTCTTTCCATGCAAGGGGGGAGAGGGGAGGTTAGTGTAATTAAAAGCTTTGCCGTGTGAGGAGATGTACAAATGTTGGCCCTACTAAGTGCTACATGGAGTTTCCTTAACATTTGAGTCACGCAGTGTCACTAACTGCGCTCCAGCCAGGGATGGGTCAGACACCACCCACAGCCGGGGAGTGTATGTCTGCCCAAGAGGTGCTAGCACAAGCTTAACGCTTGCCAGTTCACTCTGGCTACTTACTATCTTTGTACAGACATCTGTTCCACACTACAATTGTGTGGAGTTGACCCTAAGGATCAAACAATTAACTTGAGGAAACTTTTAAAGACAAAGCACGGGACAGGAGGCAAATTGGCCTTGCACCAGCTCCAAGACACCAAGGCAGCCGCTAAAGATTGAACGTTCCACTGTGCAGCAAAAGTTTCCGGGGCAATTGGAGCTGCTGTTTCTTGCACCTCACCTCCCACGGGGTGTGTGAATCGGCAGGTGGAGGAGGGTTTGGAGTGGCATATTTTTTCTTTTCAGATTTTCAATACCCCCTTGTTTCCCAATTGAAAATGTGTTAGGCATCAGCAGTGCTACACAGCCCATTCGCCACTTAGCTGGCCTCCGGCATGACTCAGCCAAGTGCAGCGGGCCCTGTAGCCTGCCAGGGAGGGAACTTCTGAACCTGGCAGAGGCTAGGATAACCAAAGCTGGGAGGTGGAGGAGCGCTGCCCCTTGTGCTGATGGGGGGTGGGAAGAGGTTGGATGTATCTGCAAAGGCAGGGGGGCGAGGCAGCCTCCACCTGTTTCACAATAATGGTGTCCAAAATATCCCTCAGCCTAGGTGCCTACAAACCCAGCCCCCACCTTACAAAGAGCAATTAGAAAGCCACACGTGGTGCCCCTTATCTCCCAATACTGCCTCCCCCTGAGTCAGCTCCACCGATATCTCCAGGGATTGAGACTCTCTGAAGAGGTCCTGTCCTATGATCTCAGGCATCTCTGACACCCTTGTCCCAGCTGGGGCCCGGGTGTGGGTTTCCCGCTCCGGACGTTCCAGGGCCATCACGCTGAGCACCTCTGTCTGTGGAGCAGCGTCGTGGCTTGTACTGAAGTGCAAGGGCTGGGAATCGGGTCTAGTTCACCACAGAATGGGCAGGTTCTCCTCCCTCTCCTGAGCTGGCTGCTAGCATCGTGGGCCTTGTTACATCACACCTTGAGACCTTTAACCATTCCCCAATGCGCCCCAGGGGACCAAGTGATGCTCTGCAGACACCTGCCTGGATCTCCTCAGCAGCCAGATGCCAGTACCAGCACATCTGCCTCTGGTCACTCCTAGGAAGCCTTCTTAAATATAAAAAAGTAAACAACTGGTGATATACCAATCTCCTAGAACTGGAAGGGACCCTGAAAGGTCATTGAGTCCAGCCCCCTGCCTTTACTAGCAGGACCAATTTTTGCCCCAGATCCCTAGGTGGCCCCCTCAAGGATTGAACTCACAACCCTGGATTTAGCAGGCCAATGCTCAAACCACTGAGCTATTGCCCATCTTCTGAGACATGCTCTCACTCAGCTATGCACCATTCAGCAGCCAGTATGGAACAGATGGGCAGGCTGCAGCCAGGGCAGGAGATAAGCAGCAGAACCCAGTGCAAGTGACTCGAGCTCTGAACAGGGTGAGACCACACCATGGTAGAAACACCTGCACACCATGTACTTTAGTACTTCTACCACTGCTGGAATGTACCTGCCACCACTGGGAAACATGCTGGGGATGCTCCATGAAGATAAATGAGCTACACCTCTGCAGGGAGAAATAAAGTGTGATAAGACTCAGTTGCAAAGAGCTGCCCCAGGATCTACACCTGGATCCAAAGGCCATCAAAGACAATGGGATTTCAGTGGGCTTCAGATTGTAGGCCCCCAAGCATACCATGGGAGTGACAGTTTGTTTCAGCACAGAGAAGTCATGAGGAAAATTAAGCAATTGTGTGATACAAACTAGCCCTCAGTCACAGCTGAGAAAGAGACCTAGGAGGTCTGAAAAAAGCATGAACAGCAGCAGTGCAACTAGCAAAGGCTGCGCATACTCTATGCTGCCCTCAGAAAGATTCATGAGGGAGCCCTCCCCTCATCAGATCAAGCCACCTGTTTTATCAGACATTATGTTTCTGTGCAAGGTCCTGCCATGCAATCTTGATCCCAATCCCACCCATGATCAGCAAATGGACTAGGGGGGACATAGGTCCTGATTCTCCGTTGTGCAGTCATTTAACAGAGTGCAAAATGGGTGCAGAAACACCATCAACCCACTTCACATGGCAGCAAATGACCCCACAATAAAGAATCAAGCGCACACAGCACCAGACCAGTCAAGAAATAACAGCTGCTTAGCAGCAGTCTCATTTTCTCACAGCTTGTCGTGATGATCTGCAAACTCTTACATCCTTAGCATTAAGATCAAGATTTCTGTTTGCCCACTGTAATGATTTTTTTTTATTGTGTTGTAAATTTCTCAAATAGAAGCAGCTCACAGCGTAGTAGCTGAACCCCATCCAAAATGAATAATGACATAGCTCTGCTATCTGATTTCATAACTATTTTCTGACTCTGTATGCCCTGTGGTTCCCATTTGCAAAGGAGTCAATCCAGGTGCAAAACAACTGTTGTCTTTCGTTCTACTTCGTGACAGCATCACCACTTAGTGTTTAATCACCTCAAGATGAAGAATGTGGCTGGAAGTAGTTTATAAGCCCTTGTGCAATCAGCGTTAAACCCATGGTCTCTCCGGGTAATGTATGAACAGTCTGGGGCACGGTGCATGTGGCTACATGTTTTGATTCTTGGCAGCAAGCAGATGAAAGACATGACTTTGTTCATTAATGAGGCATGGCTACTGCATGTGTATGGGTCTTTGTGCCCATTTATTGATAAAACTACATAAAAAAAAAACCTTCAGTCCACTTGAGTCCTGGTTTAAAATTCTTCATCTGTTACAGGACACATAGCAGCAGTACTGTTTGTGAGACACAATCTCCTGCTTGATGCTCTGGGGGTGGGGGATTGGGTATCAGCCACAAGTAAATGTGGTTGGGAACTGGTTTGTCCAAAGTCCATGATTTCAAAAAATCTTTTCCAAAACAGAACAAAACCAAAAAATGTGTTTTCTCCAAAACAGTCCCCCCTCCTCCCCGCAAAAAGTTGTTTCTAAATTAATCAATCAATTTTGATTGTAACATTTCATTCTGATTTTGATGGAAGGTGAAGAAATCTAAAGAACATAGTCTTTCAATGAACTAGGGTGTTCCCCGGAAGGCATGGGTAGCACCTCATCTGAGTGCATATTGCAAAGGCTACTGCATCATTTTGGATGCATGCAGTCAAAGAAGAGTCCAGAAAATAAGACTGTCTCAGTCATTGATGAAAGGAAAGTGCAGACTGCCTGCATTCAGGAGACCACCTGGAAACGGGCAAAGGACAAATACACTAAGTAAGGCTACAAGCTACTGTACTATGGTATGTCAAATAAGAGAAACAGAGCTGGTATAGATTTAGACACAGTGATGCAGGAATGTGTGATGGTTGCGAACAGGGTGTGACAGGATAATTTCAGTTAAGCTCGCTCTTGAAGATGGCCCCCTAAACATTGCGTACCTATGCTTCCAAAGTGGGATATGACGAACAAGAAAAAAAATATTTGAGTTCCATATTGACCAACCTATTCACCTTCAGATTTTCCACCTTAAACCTCATCTAAGCAAAGAAGAGGCACCGTCACACACACTATGTCAGGAGAATCCTGGCCTTCTATCTTGACAGGAAAAAGATTCTCAAATTATTTGGTCTCTGTGGTAGATAGATCAGAAGGGTCCACAATATCTAAACAAAGACTTTCCAAGCAGGTATCTGGCTGCATTAGTTGTTGTTACCACTCTTGTAATCTCCAACCACCTTCAGACATACAAACTCACTCTCTGGGGTCTATTTCCATCTCTATAGCCTTCCTCAAAAATGCTCCCATCATTGAAATACGTAGATCCACGGCTTGGACTGCTCTACGTACGTTTGCTGAGCCCTGTGCAATAACTCATGACTCTGCTTCTGACTCAGCTGCACTTTATATTTTTCCACAGGCAATTTTAATGCAAAGATAGCATCCATTCTTGACTTGCCTAGCACAAATCCAAACTGATTGTCCCTGACCGTTACTTCGCTTCATAGTCTCTTATCAATAACTTTCTCCCAGAGCTTTGTGTGACTTATGATTATAATGCCATGGTAGTTACTAACCATGTATATCTCTTCTCTTAAATATTGGTACTAATGTATTCTCCAGATATCAGGCATCTTCTCAGTCCTCATGACGACATTAAACTGTTGTGCACATATGTTCCTGCCTACTTGCCCCAGGCATTTCCATACTTCTGCTTGTATGTCATCTGAGCCAAAAGCTTTCTTATTTCATGTTGCTCAATGCTGCTTCAACTTCTTCTAGAACTAGTGCCACTAGCCCAGCCTCTTTGGTTATTTTCGAGGGTCTTTGCCAGTCTATATTTTTCTCTCTCACCTTCTTTCATTTCAAGGACAGATAAGCCTTCTATGGCTTTAGGCTTAGCAGCTGCAACCTCATTCTTTGCTATGTTTTTGGCTTTTTTATACTCCTGAAGATCTTGCTGTTTGGGTGTTGTTTGCCAGAATTTTAAAATGCTTTTTCTTTTCTTTCATGGTGTCTCAAACTCTCTCATTCCACCACCAGATCTCATGGGGGAAAACAGACTCTTGTTTTTGTTTCAGCAAGCGGGCTCTTTGCACATTCTTATATTTTGCTTGCAATATGATCCCACCGTTAATTCATATTTTCTCTTAACCCTTCTAAAGAGATTTCTCCACTACTTTCATTTTAAACTCTATTACAGTAGAAACCTTACGAATTAACCGGTCAACCACACACTTCATTTGGAACTGGAAGTACACAATCAGGAAGCAGCAGAATCATATGCCATGCATTCCTGTGCTCACTGGGCTGCACTCTTCCCTGAAACAGGGGTCTGGCTCAGCTCATCCCAGGGCTTTCTTCCTAGGCAGCAGCCGGGGGAAGTGATGGACTTTGCTGAGCACCAGCCACAGGCAGGTTTGCAGCCCGTGAAGGCATGTCCCAGCACTTATGTCCTTAACAGCAGCCCCATAAAGCTCCCTGGTGCTCACTGGCAACTTCTGAATACCGTATATACTTGTTCATTAGCCCATTTGTTTATAAGCCAACCCCTCAAGATGGTTAAGTAAAAATAGCAAAAACTATGTGACCCTTTCATAAACCGACCCTACATTTCAGGGGTTGGCAGACTCTGGCTCCCAGCCTGTCAGGGTAAGCCGCTAGTGGGCCTGGACATTTTGTTTACCTGGAGCATTCATAGGCACGGAGCCCCCTCCTCTCCCAGTGTCCCGTTCCCAGCCAATGGAAACTGTGGGAAGTGGCATGCCACTTCCCGCAGCTCCTATTGGCTAGGAACGTCAAACCGCGGCCACAGGGAGCCGAGGGGCTCCATGCCTGCAGATGCTCCAGGTAAACAAAAACAACAATGTATTAGATATTCAATTCAATGATTCCAGAGAGAGTTTAAAATCATCAAATTTTGGTGTAGACCCGTTTATAAGCCAACCCCCGTTCTTTGATGCGTCACTTTTTTACCAAACATTCAGCTTATGAACGAGTATATACGGTAAATTTTTGCTAAGCAAAATGCACTGTATTTCCATTTTTAAGAATATCCAAGCTCCTGAGGTTCTGACCTAGACACTTCTATTGCCAGAGGAGCCAGCTGGGTTAAACACTTTGCTAAGCAAAGAAGGGGACAGTTTCTGTAAAATAAGCAGTACTTAAAGGCACAAGGCCAAGAGTTTGAAATCCATATAACAAACTGTCTCCACACAATCCTACATATAATCATTCCACTGGGTAACAAAGGATGTAAACAACTGGACACCTTAATACCCATTGGAGCATTAGAGTATGTCCTTTGGTTAGTAGAACTTTAAACATAGCCTACATAGCTGGTAACAGAAATAAGTTTCTCTACTTCATTTCCTAAAAAACCTGATTGCAGTATGCTGCTGTAGGTGTCTGCCTTTCAGGAGTGGTCAACAATAGCAGGAGAAGTGAAATTACATAGAGAGAGGAAAGAAGGCCTTATTGTTAAGGCCGTGGACAGGGACCCAGGAGATCTGAGTTCTATTCCTAGCTATGAGACTCCCTGTGTGACCTTGGCCAATCTTCACATGAGGCTAATAACTCTTCCTTTGCCCATCTGGTCTATATGGATTGTAGGATCTTCAGGGCAAGGACTGCCCATTACTATGTGTACAATGGGGCCCTGATCACCGCTCAATAAAAAACAGAATCCATGATGGCTTGGTGAGATAGACTGTGGTCATCTGACGCATTGCTTATTACATTAATACCATACTATAATGTGAGCCATACTTTATGCATCAAATTTTGATGTGTTTGAACACTCTTAAAAAAATTAATCTATATTATACTTGCTCTCAGAACCTGGACAGGCAGATTTTACACTAAGTAAATTGTGCAGGATTATGTGCTCATGATTTTAGTTTCCTTGCCAAGCTAAAGCATAAAGGCTTAATATCTATATCTGAAGAACTCTGTGTATTTCAAAAGCTTGTCCCCTCCGTCAGCAGAAGTTGGTCCAATAAAAGATATTACTTCACCTACCCTTTTTCTCGGTATAGAGAAGGATAACCCTAGTCCATTAGCTCCATTGAATGAATAGCCATTTCTATGGGACAGAGTCCAGACATATCACCTCCACAAGCAATTCTGTTTCTAGTCCTGCTATATTTAATCTCTCCTTTTCATTTACACTTCTCTATATTCCAATCCCTTACCCAAAAAACAGCAGAGGAGATGGGGTAAGTGTTAACTTTGAAACTACTGTGTTTCATACACAGCTCAGAGAGAAAACACGGTTACTCACCTTTGTAACTGTTGTTCTTCGAGATGTGTTGCTCATATCCATTCCAGTAGGTGTACGTGCCGCGCGTGCATGTTCGTCGGAAGACTTTTACCCTAGCAACTCCAGCGGGCTGGCAGGTCACCCCCTAGAGTGGCGCTGCCATGGTGGGTGATATATACCCCTGCCGACCCGCCCGCTCCTCAGTTCCTTCTTGCCGGCTACTCCGACAGTGGGGAAGGAGGGCGGGTGTGGAATGGATATGAGCAACACATCTCGAAGAACAACAGTTACAAAGGTGAGTAACCGTGTTTCTTCGAGTGCTTGCTCATTATCATTCCGTAGGTGATTCCGCTTACTAGGCGGTGGGTCGGAGTGAGAGGTCAGTGCAACCGGCAGAGCGAGGCTGCTATTCCTGGACTGCTGGACTCAGGCAATGTGGGTAGGCCCGGGCATGTTTTGCACGGGGGACCACGGTCCGTGGCCTGAGATTTCCTGGACGGTACGTTGCAAGGAACTGCCGTCGAGATGCAATGGGCTCTAGTATGGACCACTGCGTTGTACTCGGAGACGAGGAGAATGGGCAGGGTTCGTAACGGCCCATATGCAGGACGTCACCGTATGAGGAACCGTGCGAGTGAGACTGGCACACCTTATAAAATTGCCAGTCGATACTATACGAGTAGGCTCAGCATGAGCCTACGCGGTGTGCATCTCTGATACAGGTGGAACGGTTGCTGGCATATTTGCGCTCTCTATGTATAGAGATGTAGGCCGAGCGCGACGCTTATTCGCACTTCGGTTGGAACGATTTTAGGAGTGTAACTGTTGCCATAGCACCTGCAGACGAATTGCCGTCTTTCGAGCTACGGTGGAATGGTGGATGTACGGGCCCTAGGTGGAGCATATGTCCTGTGAATGGAAAAGGCGTCGATGACGACGACTTTGGAATGATATATGACGGCGGGTGCGGCCTCTAGGCTTTGGACACCCAGTATGTGGCTCCGTTGACAGCATTCTTCATTAATAGCGGGGGGTCCACATTAGACGAGGCTGCTGCTGGAAACTGCTGAGCAGGGCGCGCTCTTTTAGCAGTGCTTACACGTGGTAGCCATACCTAGGCTACAGGTGAGCTTCGTTTGTCGTTTCATTGTACTAAGTTTAGTAGGTGGAGGATAATTACTGTAGTCTGTTGCTTAGTTTATTGCTTAACGGTGGTGGGATTACATAAGACTGTTGGATACAGGATACACTGAGGGTTATAGGATTAGCCGACGACGGGGGTGTGTGTAGTTCGGACTGCGTGGGTCATCACTACGATCAGCGGTCACTCGGCAGCCCTTTAGAGGTAGCTCTAGCTCATAGGCACTGGGTGTTAGTAGAAATCGATCAGACCGAGGTGCTCGGACATGTCCAAGCCGCTATGCAATGGGGCCCAGCGTCACTCCAGGCGTGGCAAAGGTGGCCGAAATTGGCCCGGTAGAGGAATGTACCTGAGCGTACAGGGATAGAGCTGCATGTGAGGCCTTGTTGTTTAAAAGCGACCAAAGGCTAATCGACTACGACGATGTGGGATGGAGAAGCAGTCGGTGGGTTGTGGATACAGCTGCTGTCTCCAGAAGCACTTCCATGGCGTCGGTAAACACATGTAGTCTTATGTCTGAGCTCGATGTCGCGTAGCTGTGACGGGCGTCATCTGCCAACTAGCTCCCGAATCAGTGCTCTCATCGAGGAGCGCCGGGGAAGAGCAGTAACTCGTTCTGAGTAGCCACTCCAGGAGCCACGCTGACGCGCTATGCATGGCAACCTGCGGGAGTCAGGAAGGGTGACAAAGCCGGTGGGTCCTTCGGCCGTGATCAGTAGGTAACGGGGCCGGGGTACAGGGTCGGTAGCCACCTGGCACGCGGCATTATAGCCATGACATTTGCTAGCACACTCTTGTCGCACTCAGGACAACTCGCGCTCCAGCTGCTTCCTCAAGAAGAAGCGCTCTTGAAGACGGTCATTCCGGCAGAACATCAGTGACAGGTCCAGCAGTTGCCAGAGGAGTACCCTGTCGACAATGTCTGGACACTGGGCTGATGGTGGCGGCTGCCAGCATGCGCGAGTGATGAGACTCAAAGCAGGGCCTTGTCCGCTGGTGCGATTCAGAAGGACATTGAGATTCGGCCGCAGGGTGGGAAGCTATAGAAGAGGTTCGCGAGCTCTCACACAAGATATACAGACTGAGCGTACGTCGCGTGCTGACGAGCCTACCCGCGAGAAGCCTCTGCTCGCTATGCCTGTGAATAGATGGTTCAGAGAGCATCGGCACTTTGCCTTCCTTTACTGGTATCGATGTCCTCGTCTTATGAACGGGAGCTCGATGTGTAAGAGGGTCCATAGTCGGGATGGGAGTCGAACGGGCACCTTCGAGACATAAAGCGGAGGCAGGCAACGTCCTATCGAGAAGAGTGGGACTGTACATCCTCAGTCGGGAGAGAAGGACCTGAACTGAGACGATCGCTAGGGTATTTCCGCGCCCGGGGAGAAGGACGACCGTCAGCTAGGATGAACTGAGTGGGGCCTAACTGAAAGTTCCACATATCATGCTTACAGACGCCGACGCGAAGAGGAGATCTGTCCTGCCCTGCTTGTATCACGATAGGTATACAAGATCAGGACTATCCTGCGTATGGTAGTTCTGTGGTACAATACTCGAAACTACATGCGGGACTTGGAATTCGCGCTGGACGTTACGCTTGACACGAAGCATACAGCGTGCGCGTTGCACAGTCCGCCGCATCATCCGTGATATGGTGATGGGCGCAGTTTCGGACGTGAAGAGACTGAGGGCTTTTCACCTTCGTGTCGCAGGGTCCCCAGGTGAGCTCCCCATCCCAAGTCCGATGCGTCCATCGTCAGGGACAGCGAGGGCTGCGGCGGATGGAACGGGAGCTCCGCACAGACGACGGACTGATCTAGCCACCACTGGAGGGAGAGGAGCACGTCCTGTGGAACCGTGATGATCATATCTAACGGCTGCCTGGCTGGGCGGAGCTGAGGGATGAGCCAGGACTGCAGGGGCCGGAGGCGGAGTCGGGCATGCGCCGTGACAAAAGTGCAGGCCGCCATGTGGCCTAAAAGTGTCAGGCAAGTGCGCAGAGAAGTTAGAGGTGCTGCCTGCAGCCTGCAGATGATGGCTGTCAAAGCCTGGAACCGTGACGAGGGGAGAAGGGCCCTGGCCATGGTGGAGTCTAGAACGGCGCCGATAAACTCTATCCTCTGGGTAGGGGATAGAATGGACTTCTCCGCGTTGAGCATCAGGCCTAGACTCGAGAAGAGGCGGCTGACCATGCGGACATGGGTGAGGACTCGGTCCTCTGATGGTCCCCGGATAAGCCAGTCGTCGAGGTAGGGAACCACGTGCACCCGACTGCGACGAAGAAAGGCGACGACTACGGCCATGCATTTGGTAAACACTCTCGGGGCCGTCGAGAGGCCGAACGGAAGGACCGTGAATTGATAGTGTCGGCCGCTGACCACGAAGTGCAGGAACCTGCGATGGGGCGGGAAGATGGCTATATGAAAATATGCGTCCTGCATGTCGAGGGCGGTGTTCCAGTCTCCGGGATCCAGGGACGGAATAATGGTCCCCAAGGAAACCATGCGGAACTTCAACTTCAGTAAGTTTTTGTTGAGCTCGCGCAGGTCAAGGATGGGTCGGAGACCTCCCTTGGCCTTGGGTATCAAAAAGTAGCGGGAGTAGAATCCCCTGCCCGTCTCGTTCTGCGGAACCGCCTCTATAGCCCCTTTGTCGAGGAGCGTTTGCACCTCCTGGAGGAGGATGTGCTCGTGAGAGGGGTCCCTGAAGAGGGACGAGGGCGGGTACGAAGCAAACTGCAGGTGGTATCCAAGCCACAGCGTGCGGAGGACCCAGCTGTCTGAAGTGAGCTGGCGCCACGCCGGGAGGAAGAATGAAAGACGGTTGGAGAAGGGAGGAGATGGATCTGTGGAAGAAATTGGTACAGCACCCTCGGGTGCACCTTCAAAATGAGGGCTTCGGCCCGGAGGAAGGCTTGGTGGGACCTTGGGATTGACCCCCTTGGTTACCCGATTGTTTGCGCCTGCCGTTTCTATTTCGGCGCCTGGCAAAGTCCTGTCTATCTCCACATCCCGGTAGTTCTCTTCGTTCTACTGTTAGTTTATTTGTGTTTAGTTACCTGAGTAGTATAGTTATAGTTCGTAGTTTTAGTTGTATATAGTTCGCAGGGTTCGGGGGCGCTAGCCCTCTCCTGCAACCTGCGCACTCGGGGCTCATGCCGTGGTTCACCCTTGGTCAAACCGTGCTCGCCTGTAAGAAGCCAGATCGCCCACCAGCCGATCCCACGACGCTTCTGAAGTGCCATGGGGGAATCGCACATTCGGAGGAAGTGCCGCATTTGTAAGCATTTCTCCGGAGGGACAAGAAGGAGCGTAGACCAGCGCCTCAAGCGCTCCTCATTGAACCCTTGCCACTTCACCTGCGTCTCTTGGCACCGAGTTGCCGCTTCGGCTCCGGCACCGGATCTCTCCGGCGACCGCGGACAAGCGCCAGTCGGCACCGTTTCTCCGCCCGGGTCACGGGAAGAGGCCCTCGACGTTCCTCTACCCCGGTAAGCAGCCCTGAAAGAGCTCCCGGGCAGCCGACACCGCTGTGTGGGGCGCCCCCGTTGGGGCCAGGGAAAAAACTTGGTTGACTCCGGGCCTGGCGGGTCCGCTACAATCTGGGAGGGAGGATGCGGAGAGACTGGCAGGAGCGGGTCTGTGGTGCTCTCGGTTGAGAGTCTGCTTCAGCCTCCTGCGGGAGTTCAGAAATCCGAGGGACGGGACGACTGCTCTTCGCAGGGGAATGGAGGAGGCGTGCACACGTAGCCTCCGGAGCCTGTGCTCCGAAAACAGACGAACGTGGGGGAATTTGCTGAAGGGCCTGGGCCTGCTGATAAGCCCAGGGGGTTCAGAAGCCGACTGTTGCCGGACCATGCTCCTGTTCGACTCTCGGGAAACTAGCGCGGCGGGACGCTCAGGCCCAGGTACATGCTTCCGCCCGCGAAGAAACAAGGCCTTGTTGAGAGGGCATGGTGGAGCCGAATGGGAGTGGTACAGGTCCTCGACTCGTGGACGGAGAAGACCTCCTCGGTGCTGGAGATCGTGCCCGGAGCATACTGCCGCGATCGCGGACGGGACCTGCCGAACCAGCTCAGTGCCAGGAGGTCAACCGGGATCTTGAATCAGTCGATGGCGGGCGACTCCTCAAGTCCCGGAATCGGTGGCTGGTAGCCGGAACGGTGCCCGGGAGTACGGGAACGGGCGCGAAGACGACCTTGTGCCGGTCGAGTACGACACAGCGCTGCCGTGGAACGAGCGGTGGCCGGGACTTGGTGAGCGGCCGGGAGCGAGACCTCCTCGGACCGTGGAATCGGTGCCGGGATCCTTGATCGTGCCGAGTCGGGGAATCCGGGGACGTGAAATCCGCTGGGAGTACGGCTTGCCCTTAGATTGCAAAACCCAACGACGGCGGTGCCGGGGGTTGGGCGACAGGCTCCATCAGGCAGTAAGGTCCTGCCGAGGAGAAGGTCTGGCTGGACGGACCATCAGCTTATCCCAGATCTTGGCACAGAGCGGAGGGATCGACTCGACTGGACCCGCCAGGCCCGGAGTCAACCAAGTTTTTTCCCTGGCCCCAACGGGGGCGCCCCACACAGCGGTGTCGGCTGCCCGGGAGCTCTTTCAGGGCTGCTTACCGGGGTAGAGGAACGTCGAGGGCCTCTTCCCGTGACCCGGGCGGAGAAACGGTGCCGACTGGCGCTTGTCCGCGGTCGCCGGAGAGATCCGGTGCCGGAGCCGAAGCGGCAACTCGGTGCCAAGAGACGCAGGTGAAGTGGCAAGGGTTCAATGAGGAGCGCTTGAGGCGCTGGTCTACGCTCCTTCTTGTCCCTCCGGAGAAATGCTTACAAATGCGGCACTTCCTCCGAATGTGCGATTCCCCCATGGCACTTCAGAAGCGTCGTGGGATCGGCTGGTGGGCGGATCTGGCTTCTTCAGGCGAGCACGGTTGACACCCGGGTGAACCAGGCATGACCCGGTGCGCAGGTTGCAGGAGAGGGCTAGCGCCCCCGAACCCAGCGAACTATAGTACAACTAAAACTACGAACTATAACTATACTACTCAGGTAACTAAACACAAATAAACTAACAGTAGAACGAAGAGAACTTGCCGGGATGTGGAGATAGCTATGCCGCGCTCCACAGTCCCAACGACCGACACGGCAGTAAGAAGGAACTGAGGAGTGGGCGGGCCGGCAGGGGTATATATCACCCGCCATGGCGGCGCCACTCTATGGGGCGACCTGCCGGCCTGCTGGAGTTGCTAGGGTAAAAGTCTTCCGACGAACATGCACGCACGGCACGTACACCTACTGGAATGGATATGAGCAATCACTTGAAGAAGAACCAAGATGTTGCCTGGAAGTTCAAATCACTTCCATAGGGAGATTTGTGCAGCTATCAATTCTGCCCTGATCCTGCCCCTTCTGAACATACCAGGAGGCCTGGAGAGAACAAAGTAAAGAGTCAGACTTCATAACTACAGAGCACAGCTCCTGGACCCATTCCCCTGGTAGCCAGTCAGGACATATCCTACTCTTTGAGCTGGAGGTGTGACTCTAAGTTGAAGGACACACAGTATGCTAGCTTGGTCAGAACTAGTATGGGTAAAAGTAATGGCAATGTGAGCCGCTTGCCACCCCAATTACATGCCCATGGTTTTCAATGGGTCTGTTCTTGGAGTGGGTAGCCCCTTCCACTGTTTCTCTACTGTTAGCACGTCACCCTGATCAAAGCTAGCACAGGTATGTCTTCTTGAGCTCGGAGTCACACCTCCAGCTCGATACGTAGACGTACTCTGGGTCTGCACAGCATGCTTGAGTGGCTACGAGTCAAGCTCAGCACACAACAATCCAGTGGTTGCTCCATAAAGCCAAAAGGAAACTTCTTTTTTGATTTTAGGCTTTGTTCTTGGTGCCGGACACAATCACCCTGCAGGGATACCAGTGATCCACAATTCACGTGGATCCTCCCTTCCACCACCAATCTCCCATCTGCATAAGCAATTGTTGAGAATTTTGGAGTTTCAAAAAACAGGTCTTTCTTTGGGGAGATGAGTCTCAGGAAACCCTTGAGTAAACAACCACCTCACAAATTTGCACCAAATCATACCCTGGGCCATGATCTGGAATGCTAGTGTTCAAGCCAATCACAAAAGACATGTAGATCTGTCAGATGGACTGAAAATTTAACTTTAAACAGAAACTCTGGGCTTGTCTACACTGTTCCATCATGCGTACCACGTGGTATAAATTTCAAAGCGCACTGAAATGTTGCACTCTAACTGCCACATGTGAATACTACTGGCATGAGCTAAAAGATGCTTAGTTTTTGTTAACTCAGCCCCGTCAAACCAGAGTGAAAGGCAAGCACAATGAAATAATTTTCAGTATATGCCTGTGGTATTGTATCTCTCAGCATAACAATCAAGTAAACACCCTATTTCATCCTTTGTTTGAGAAGTGCAGCAGAGCACATAAAAGGCACTACCCCCACATAATGAACAGTAATTTAAATACACTGTTTAAAACCTACTTGAACCAATGTTCTGTTTAATAGTGTATAAAATATAACTACCATCATTGTCAAGTAACTAGAATACTGTAAGAAAGAGCATTCACAGACAAAATATCACAGGTAAAATATTTGTGTCACTTAACAGTCAAGTATCGTTTCATATTCTCAGATAGATTGAATTGAAGAAATCTAACTGATGTGACTAGATTTCTAGGCATGTTCTGGTGGTTACTGAATCTACCACTGAAGCATGGTATGACATGTGAATGTGCATAATTTTTTTTTAAACCATGCCTACAGAGTAGGATCTAAATTGGACGTAAACACATGCAAGACATCCTCTCTTCAATACGGTTATTACTTCACTAAAACCATTTACCTATTTCCAGTGTAATATTTTGAACTCAACACCTATTAAAAGTTGACAGATGCTTTAAGACAGCTCAAAATTAAGAGAAGCAACTCTGTGATTGTAACGCGTGCAATAGGTTTTGTTTAACAAAAGCATTTGGTTGTATTTACTTGTCTCTTTACTCCCCACGGACATTAATTTTATGCATGTCATTTTAAAGACATGAAGTAGTTAAAGCAAAAAAAAGAGAAGACAAATACAGCAAACCATACACATTTTCCTATAGCAACACAGTAGCATAGGATTTCCCTGCTGCACATAATGGATGCATTTCCATCTCTCTCTCTTGGCCAAACATTGCCGCAATCTTCTTTTTACAATTCTAGAATGTTTCAGGATAACAATGGTATTTCATTTTGTATGGACAGTTAAACATGCTCAAGGTTAAGTCTGCAAATAAATGGAGACCTGAAGGAGCCCAGGTAAAGATATCCATTGTGTTCATGTGCCTCACTAACATAAGTTACCACCATTCCATTGGGATCATGAAAGCTTCTTTTGTAGGATCCAGTTTCGCTAAGTTCAACGACAAGGCTATACTTGGGCACAAACTTAATCACAGTTTCTTGACTTAGCAACTAAAAAAAGAAAAAACAGCAAGAGTAAGTTGTCGTATAGTTATTTAACCATGAATTACATAAACTGATCATATATTTCAAAGCAATCAAGGATCATGCCAAACCTTGGCAGTAATCAATGAACAAAATAAATCTTCAGATTTCAGGTGAAAGTTAACTGCATAGATTTAACATCTTAAGAGCACTGAAAAGTCATCTATAAAAGCATGTTTGATAGAAAATTCACTCCAATGTGGAACTCTGGGATTTACCCAGCATGACACTGATGCACAAGGCACTAGTGTTCTCACACAATTTCATGATGTGGTTGATGCCAGTGGCCAAAAATCAAACAGATTTTGTATAGCTCTCAACACTGCTGCTTATTTGTGACTTGGTCCCCAAGCATGGCTTTCTCTGTTGCTATTCTTTTACCACACTCAGAAATTTTAAAAAAAAGTTTTAACACAGTATGGCAACAGAGAGTTTAACTGAGCTGTCATTTCCATCTTAAATGCCTGTTAGTCACGACTGATGTTTTTCTGAGAGGGAAATTTGGGGCTAATTTAAAAAAAAAAAAAGAAGAACATCTGTTAAAATATCTGAGGATCAAGAATTCTTAAAGTCATGTTGACAAAATATTTTGTACTTTATTTTGATTTTAATAAAAGGCAATCAAATGCCAACACCTTATGTTGATACACCAGTGAGGCTGAGAGTTTGATAATACAAAAGAAAATAAATGTACAGTTAAAAGACACAGTGGATCTGAAAGCCTGCCTTTCCATTTGAAAATTGTGTACTTCCTATTGGTAAGCGCAAGCCTTAGTTTTGCTAACTATGAAAAATGTGGACGATGCCTCCAACTAGCATCATGTGGCTTACCTGCAGCTTTAATCACAGCACCACAATATCTTCCAGTGAAAAAGAGCGAAAACAAAGTATTTTCTTTTCTTTAAATAAAGTAGTAAACTGTTTTTCCCTTTGTCTTAAATACATTTACCTTAAATATTATTCTTTTAATCCATGGTTTTTCAGATATAAAATCCACTAAAGAAAATCCAGGATTGGGTCGAACAGCTGACATGGCTACCCAGTATCCCCCAGAGCTGCTTAACCGGATATTATCTGGAAAGCCGGGCATATTTTCTACAAACATATCTGCTCCACCTTTCATTAATCCAGAGACATAGTATCTGTAAAATCACAACAGGATAATCAGGACATCCTCTTAACCTAAACGAAGTTCACACAAACATACGTTCAATACATTTTCTACTAAAAACAGCTTTTCTTACTGCTAGCAGAGTGAAATACAGTATGACCACATTCTTCTGTCTGATATGCACCTAGCAATGACTACAGCTTGTGCCACCATGCACAAGGGTCCAGCTGATGAAAGGAAAAGATCGTAAACCAGTGTCTTCAGTGAAGGAAAAAACTGGGTAGAATAGGAGTTTTTCACCTTGTTACTGAAAACCTCAGAGAGGAAGATTTAGTCTCTCTAAAAGATGTTAGCTAACCTGTATGGTGTAGACAGAGATCAAAGTAAAGCCATAAATGGATTAGGAGTCTGGTTTGGGAAGCCAAAAATGCAATGATTTAGCTGAAATACCAAAAGCAGCAAAGAATCCTGTGGCACTTTATAGGCTAACAGACGTTTTGGACCATGAGCTTTCGTGGGTGAATACCCACTTGGTCAGATGCATCTGACCAAGTGGGTATTCACCCATGAAAGCTCATGCTCCAAAACGTCTGTTAGCCTATAAAGTGCCACAGGATTCTTTGCCGCTTTTACAGATCCAGACTAACACGGCTACCCTTCTGATACCTGAAATACCAAGACCATTGTAGCACAGCTGCAATATCACTGACACTGTAAGAGTTAGTGGGACATATTCTGATGGCTAATATAAAAGCAGAGTAAATCCATTGCCTTCTATAGAGTTATTGCTGATCTCTGGTATAGCAGCAGAATTTGCCCCACATCATCATTTATATAAATTGTGGGATTGAGCAATTCAACTCAGTTTACCCATAAAAAGATAGATATGGTGCTACAGTCTGTCACATCCACCTTATGAACTATGGTAGAGGAAAAATTGGGGTGAGCACCGATTAGAGTGAAGAATTAATTGACCCAAGTTTTACAGTCCCCCTTAACTTGTATGAGCCTTTTCTCCCAACTGGGGTCAACTAAATTTTAATTTCAAAGAAATAATGTCTATTTGAATTTCAGCTGCTTGTGTAAGTAAAGCAGATGCTCTGTGGCTAACTGGAAGTCAGGTTAAATAGTCTGAAGCCTGAAAAACCTCTGAAACCTCTACCAAGAACACTTTTTGAACCCTGCATTCCCTTTTTCCCCACCAGTGTCACAATAGTTTTGACTTTAGCTTACACTTTATTGTGTCCAGAAGGCAAGAATATTAATCTTTTCTTAATGCTAAAAAAAACACCACAACACAAAACAGAGACCAGTCCCTGCTGACTGGAGGGCAGAGAGAGACAATGATATTGTTGTGTGTCCATTTTGCAGAGTGGCAGGGATGTTCTGCTGAATCACACTGTTAATAGGTATTCAGACTCTGCAGAGAGCTACTGAAATCCTACCAGTTCCTATCCTATTCGCACTAGGGAGATTTTAAAGTTCCCCACCCTTACTGTTTATCCCACCAGTGTTGACAGCCTTCATGGAGATGGATCACCAGCTGCAGGGACTGTTTTAAACAGCACATTGCTTAGATTTGCTCTGAGCAGGCCAAATTAATTGATAATGTGCATAGAACAGTGTCAGCAGCTTTTGACCCATTTCCACTGATTTCCCTCCAGAACCCCAGTAGACCCGGACCAGAGAAAGCTGCACCAAGGTTAACAACTGCAGGAATTTTTTCAAAAATGTCTCTAATGTAGGCAAGGACATTGCATGACATGAAGCTTGTTAACTCCAGCTGGATTAAAAGCTAAGTGGGGGCAGCTGCCTAAAGAGAAGCAAGGACCAAGAACAGAAAAGGCTCTGGATGGAAACCCTAGCGACAACCAGACTCAGGAAGAAGGGTTACTGCTAAGGTTTGTGTTGGGTTATTATGCTTTGAGTTACCAATACAGCTAAACTGGGGTGAATTTGGATACTAATGCAGTGTTTGTGCACTTTGAGGTCAGGGTAGGGATTCCATCTATTCCCTTAATGACAGAGGCATTCCTATGCCCAGCGATGGGAATCAAATACCTAGATAGAACCATGCACAAAAGACTAAAATGTGCCTTGATTACACCCTGTAGAGCCCTACTTGAAATCAATAGGGTTGCATGAGTTGTAAGTCAGGGAAGTATTTGGCCCAAGATTTTCTTTTATGCTGTGTAGTCGCATTGCTTAATGCACTACTGGAAAGGGCTCACTCAGATAGTGATGAGGCTGGTATAAAAACCTATACAGAATAGAAGAGAAATCAATTTAAAGTCATTTGACAAAGTAAGGTATCCCCAAGTGTCTCACTCACCTCCTTATTCTAGCTAAGGTCGTTTCTGCTACCAAAACAAAATCTTCAGCAGGAGAGAGCTGGACTCCATTCGGAAACCTCAGTCCTACCATTAAGACTTTCACTTCTTTTGTCACAGTGTCATATTCAAGCAGGCTAAAGACAGAACATTACACGTGTACTTAAGTGAAGTGGGATAAGACAGTTTGCTCAATTGCCGTTTGCTTTGCCAGGCATTTCCCTTCCCCTTATTCCTCCAGGTTTTATGCACAAAGAATTTGAGTGCTCTGCTTTTTCTCAAGGCACATTTAAGTTTATTTATTTATGACCTGGAGAGTGGGGCAGAAATACACCAGCTTTTTAAGGTTGCTAGACAATTGTCCATGACAGAATTTGGTTAAAAAAATTTTAATTCTTTTAATTTTAAAAAGCACATTCCACTAGAGAAGATTCCACTACAGAAGATTTACACAAATAGGCTTTTTGAAAGAGGAGGAAATCTCTTACATTTGTTTCATTTCTGCATGTGCCAGCTTCTTCCACACATTCCCCCTTGCCATTTTCAGAGCAGCATTATCTGCATGGTTTATAAAGACTCAAAGGGTTTTTAAACACAACTAAGCTGTCCTGGCTATTCCTATTGGTTTGATCCGCTGTAGAGTAGATGGATTGCTGTACATAGATACTTGCCGTCCATCATCTGTGCCTTCCATAACCAAGAATGAATAATCCCTCCTTTGCCATTTACTGCTGGAGTCTGTGAAGAAGATTTTCCTTCCATCCCGAGTCAATGTGAGGTCATTCACAAAGGACAATTTGTGACCCTCAACTGGTTCACTGGTTGATAATAGCATTTTCACGTCACCTGATTACAATACAATACAATACAATAAAATCTGCCCATCTTTTATCCTGCCGTTCCAATATTCTGAACACTAACACATTCAGGTAGGTGTTAAATTGGCCCAGTATCTTTTCTATCCTCAGAAGAGCAGCTGTCAATGTTATACACCATTTTGTATGTATAAAATTTTAAGGTATCAGCAACTGACATTGTATCAATCCACATCCATGGCCTGCACAGAAATGGTTCATGGGGGGGCAATATTGACTGAAATACAGGGTAAAACTAGTATCACTGCAAAACTTTTACATAGAAGATGCTTCATATTGTAGAGAGCCCTACACTGTAAAAGCTTTTAAAAATGTATTTTCATTTAAAGTATAAACTCAGGCCCTGATCCTGCAATTGGATCCATGCAAGCAGACCACTGCACTATCCTGCAGTTGGCTCTGTGGGTGAGAACTGTCTAATACTTAGGGCACTAGCCTGGAACTAGGTTCAAGAGCCTGTTCTGCCACAGACCCCCAGTGTGACCTTGGGCAAGTTACTTAGCCTCTCTGCCTCAGGTCCCCATCTGTAAAATGTGAATAGCAGCACTTCCCTATCTCATGTTGGGGGCAAGGGGGATGCAAGGATAAATACGTTAAGGATTTTGAAATGCTCAGACACTATGGTAATGGGGAGGGTATAGAAGTACTTCAGCTAAATATGCTTTGTTTAGCTAAATAAAGCACAAAGCTCTATGGATAAAAAGCACTGGGTCGAAGTTAAGTGCTTTCCAAAAGGTAAGCATCGGTAGCCCTCTTTATGGTGACGGAAACACAGAAGCATGCAATGGCAAAGTGACTGGGCCAAAGCCACAAAAGTCAAGTAGAGACAGGAACAGAACCCTAGCTGCTTGACTCAAAACTCAGTGCCCAAAGCCTGGGGGCGGGGCGGGGAGGAGGAGGAAGGGGAAGAGGAAGAAGAAGGAGAACCATACCTGTGACAGTATCAATTTCATATATTCCATGATACGCATCTGCCACAAACAGGGTATTAGCTGGCCCAACTCTGATGCCAAGGGGTCTCCCGCAGGTGGGCTCATCTTCCCTGGTTCCTTTTGAGACAATTTTACAGCTGTTTTATAGGCAGAGCAGTTTGTATATAAAGGTATTGAAGCCACTCCAGCAAAGAAAGCTCAAATATAACAAGACTATATTGCCAGCTTCCCACCACCACACTTATAAATATATCATGCTCTCATTTTTCCACCGCGAATTTTAATGATCAATGAATCAGAGCTGCTCGAAGGTTAGCGTTAACATTGCCCTCTACTGACAGGCCTAGCAAAAAACATACCTACGCTAGGTAGGGGTGGTCGAATATTTTAAAAAAAATTTATTTTGATGGAAGTTTGGAATTTTGATTTAACAAATATTGACACAGAAAGTGGCTGTTCTCAAAAGTGTTTGACATTTTTTAGTCAGAAAACACCAAAACAAAAGTACTCTGGTTTTCTAATAAAAAGTCAAAAATTTCTGCTGAAAATAATAAAAAATAAAAGACTTTCCCCCAACCTGCCCTAACCTCATTACTTCTGACAGCTAACTGAAATTCTCCCTTCGAACAGGCAGTAAAGATCTGTGTTTTCAAAGCAGATATTTAGCACTACTGCCTTTGCTGTATATACATGGCTTAGCCATTGACTATAGTGGTTTCATATGCATATACAGTTGAAATCATAGTATAATTTACAATGGTAACTGCAAACTCAACTACTGTATTAGCTGACAAATAACAAAGACAAGTGTGGCACTAGTACTGTGTTAGTAATAACTGGTATTTACTTAGTCACCTTCAAACAACACTGAAAAGATTGTTGACAACAAAGGAGTGTGCCAGAGGATACTTGGCACGTCCCTCAAGTTTCCCTTCTAATAAAAGATGGAGGAAAACTATTACAAGTGAGAGTCACACTATATATTTTATTCAATTTGTTTTTCAAAAATGTCCATAAGGTGGTTGCTGCTGTTTACTGTTTAACCTGGGACCTCTTCTATTTATCTACTCTAACAGCAATGCTACCATGGAAATATCTCAATCATTGTTTGAGTCATCTCAATCTACTGCAGAAGTAACAAAATTTGTTTGCTAAAACTCCATAGATAATGTCAACTAGATAGTAGCACAACAGTAATAGTCAAGGATCTATGCAGAGATTCCATTAAGATTATCAGTGGGTATTGAGGTTTGGGAGAATTTAAATGCACTTCAAAACATCCCCCAAACTTCCTGGCACAGGCTGGAAAACAGCTGCCTGACTATTCTTTGGGCTGTGTTTTTAGTCCTTAGTTTTACTATGAAACGAAATTACATATTGGGCCAGATCCTCACGTGGTATAAACTGACAACTCTATTGATGTATAGCGACATAGTTCCATTGACAGCAATGGAGCTGTGCCATTTACACCAGCTGAGGATCTGGCCTGATGCATGATAAAAAGTGATGTAGAAAGGCTAAAACAAACAAAAGCAAGAGTGTTGAGCAAAAGGGCTGTAATGGCATCCTTCATCACACTGCGCCCAAGTATTGCAGAGAATTCCCACTCATATTTTGTATGGGTATGTCTACACTGCAGCCAGGATAGCACATATAGACATCAATCTAATCCATCTTTGACGGAGCTAGCTCACTAAAAGTAACAATGTAACAGCGGCAAAATAGGCTAGCCGCCCAAATATAATCCCACCTGGGATTCCAGCCTGTACCACTGCTATTTTTTAGCAAGCCAGCTCAATCAAAGCTAGTTTGAATATACATACATAGACTGCAATTGCACCTCATGACAGCAGCGTAGACATACCTTAAAACAGCCCCCCACCCCACCCCCAAGTACAGCACTGAGAGAGAAAGTTTGTTGCAAACTAACTCTGAACTCCTTTAAGACTGGGGGTTTAACTCAGACTCTCAGAGCCCTGCTTACAAATTAAGCACTACTGTACATTTAGGTAACATGCAACTAGCCCAATTACCAAGAAAAAGGGGGAAGAGGGATTTTAAATTCACAAACGCATGCCTCTCCCAACATGTAATTGTGCAGTTGTATGCCTTACTGAACACGCAATTGTATGCTTCTAACCTGGGTCTATTTCATATGATTGGTATCAGATTTTTAATACAAGGAAAAGGTAACAAGGAAAAAATAATTGAAGTAATTACATGCTGATCACCTTCATCTTGCTTAATATATAGCAATTCTAATTTATGCAACTCTTTCCGCATTCCTCCTTCAAACAATGTGTTCTATCTACCCAAAAGAAGGGAAAAAGATGAAAGCTTGTTTAACTGATGGAGATAAGATATCTTAGCTACACCTAAATATTTTAATGTGTCCAAATCTCAAACTCTTCAGAAATTACAAAAAAAAAAAAAAAAGTAACATCTATAAAACTCTGAAATAGTTAACAGTCACAGTATAAAGTTCCTTTAATCCTGAAGACTAAGTTCTTCACAAACTGCATGCAGCATTACTGAGATGCAAACATATTTGGAAAGGATGACAGCAAGCAGCTGGATAACTGGCAAAGCATAGCCTTCATAACAGAGTAGAGAAGAAACTTTGGCCAAGGGAGCCAGGGCAAGCTGTTATTTGTTTTCTACACAAATAATCTTTATAAAGAATTAACACATATAATCTCTAATGGTAAAAAAGGCCGAGCAGGACCTGCGTCTTTCATATAGCTTCTGAAATAGCCACAAATTAAGCTGTATGGAACTCCTACTTCTCTGCCTTGATGACAGAAGAACTGAACCTTTTGCCTATAGTTCCAAGATATTTTCTCTCTTCTCAAGTTTCTACAAATTGACAGCTAGCTCATGCCATTTTGGTATACCCCAGAGTAAGGGGAGGAGCTCCAATGGCCCAAGGGAGCACAGTGAAGCATCTCCCCCCTGAAAAAATCACTGGTATACAGGTAAGCATGCTCACTATTACACCTTCAAGGGGCACGGCCCACTCTCCCATGGGGGGCAGGGGGCTAAGAGCATGGTCCAACCTCCTCGCTGCCTCTTTTGCTGTCATACACCCCAGGGAGATGGAACAGTGCAGTCCTTCAGTTTCCCCAAACCACAAAGAATGCAGTACTGCCTGGGCTATATACAGGCTGCATGAAGTTGGGCAGATGAGTAGGGAAAAGGGAGAATACATGCTCCTGGTATTCCCCCAGCCCACACCCATACTCAAGAGCCACATACAATCTTGTCTTGTATTAAAGAAGGGCAGATCCAATTTGTCATCATTGTCAAACCATTCTCACCAGGTATTACAGAAGCATTTGAATGCTCTTAAATAAGTCTTACTGTAACCACGCAAGCAGCTACATGTGGACATGAAATCTGACAGCCAAACCATAAATGCAAGCTGTGCTCTCTTTGGCTATGTCTATACAGGCAAAACTCAGAAGTGAAATATACTACTGATGCAGGGCTACCACAATACTATAATAATGCTTACACTATGCTGCGGCTGCATTACTGTTGTAAACAAGTATCCACAGGTGCAAGGGATGTGAGCCAAGATTTTCAGACCTAGAAACCTGAAGTGAGGCTTTTGAACTGAAGAGGCCTCACTAACAAAGGTTATAAATATATAAAGCTTCCACTGACTTTGTGAAAGATCATGAGAAAGGCATATTGTCATGTACATACTGTAATATTCTCATGAACATTAGTTTAACATGTTGGGGTACATGACATTCAATGAGAAATCAACGTAGCCTATGAAATCAAGGAAATATTGAGCATACATGTCAACTAAGAATGGACACATTACTGTCATCTAAAATCCAGCTACCACACACGTGCACTATGCTGTGAAATATGTGAAGATGTGCACTTGCAAAAGAGAGCAAGAATCAGTGCTAACTTATAAATCATTACAAAATTATTCCATGGATTTTCAACTGAATGATAAAAGTGCATAATGGTCAAGAATCATTATTTACTTACTGCATGGACCATGGCCAAGTCTGGCTAATGTTTTTATTTCCCCATCTTCAATTTTTAGAATCTTGCCATCAGCTGTGCCAGTAAACAGCACATCTGCATAAACAAACAGTATTATTAGCTTGGCTACAAAACTGCCATACTATACAAAATCTTTTTATAAAGATGTAGCACAAATGTCAGCAACGAGCCCACATTCCCTCCCACACAAAACTAATGCACTTCGAACACATTTAGTTAAAGATACAGTCTTCCCTATTTATTCTTGTACTTCAACTGAAGTGAGAGTCCAGGCAATTAAATCACCCAACTAGCTAAGCTGGATTCATTCAAATAAACAGGAGGAGCTGAGTCTCAGACCAGGTCGCTGGTTTGAATCTGACCATGGACATTAGTGATGGTTCTGTGGCCTCATCTCAGTGAGCAGAATTCCACATCACCAAAAAAAGACTCAGACACCACCATATAAGTCAACCTTATTACTAGTTTCTACAGGGATGCCACCAACTGAATGATCCTCTCACGCTAGAAATGGTTCCTTCAGGTCTGAAACACTCAAGCAGGGAAGTTTATTACACTGGTTCTGCTTAGGCTGTAGCTGATCTGTGAAAAGATAACTTCAGTTCAAGGAATGAATCCAGCACTAAGTCAACCAAAACCAAAAATGTTGCGAAGTCACATGACAGCAATGGGATAAATTAGTTCTTAATACGCCATGATGAGCTCAAGCCCCTCTCTGAATTTTGCCATAATTCTTAAAAAGTACACAGATGGTGGGTTAGAAGAATCGCTAAACTGTTTGGGCTTTTAAACCTCCAGTTTAGGTGCTTGAAAGTCTAATGGTTTACTCCAGAACTGTAAGAGGAAAAACTATTTTGATCTTGAAGGAAGAACAGCTTCTATTTCCTAGAAAAGTTCCAAACTTCCAGCCAGGTCAGAGATTTCAGCCATCTGAAGTCCTGTAATCTTCTTGCAACTACCACCTAATAGAACAGAATCTGAAAGATTAACTAATTGAGAAGCAGCAGACAGCATCCATACTTTGACTAAACACTTCAACATACATTTGTGGAGCCAGGCAGTAGTAGCAGAAATTAGAGAATGAAGGACTCTGGTAATGATTTACCGGGCACCTTCCTGATAAGGTTAAAGATAACTAGGGCTTTAATATATCTTTCCAGTTAACCAGGAAAAATGGCAGCAAGAACTGAGCTAAATATACTGTTACTAATCAATTCCACCTTTAAAGGAAACTGCAGAGAGACTGTCTCAGATAGAAAACTGCAGCTCCAGCTCTTTGTTTACTGTTAGCACTGAAACACATAAAGACCTGATTCTATAGCTAGGCCTGAATCTCACCACTTTCAGGGCATGCTGCAAAATTCACCTGTCACAAAGGCACTTTCCTAAGAAATGGGCACAGTGCCTCCAATGCCACCTGAGTCTGGCCCTTCTGATAAGAAGCTGCTCAGTAGGAGACTGTGTAGAGCTAGTAGGGGCTTTCTGTGTAAAGGCACAAATTTATTTAAAAGCACCTCCAATGGTTGCGTACAACAGTAGTAAACTTTAATGTTTAGGCATCTGATTTACCATTAAATACAGTTTATTGACAGTATGTTTTATTTTATTTAAATAAAGCTTAATGCTCTGAGAAACTCAATTACATAATCATATGGGTGGATATTTAAAAAGGCTTTATAACCACTGAAACCTAATTAAAAAGTTACTACAAGTGAATATCGGAACAATAGTTTCTACAGTTAGGACCCTGACATCACTAAAAGCCATGTTCCAGAAGGGTAAGGATTTCTTGTGAGATCTAGATGTATGTCTATACTATCCACCGCATTGGCGGGTAGTGATCGATCTATCAGGGATTGATGTATTGTATCTCATCTAGATGAGACACACCGATCCCCAAACGTGCTCCCCATCGACTCCAAAACTCCACTGGGACGAGAGGCGGAAGTGGAGTCGACAGGGGAGCGGCAGCCGTCGATCCTGTGCCACGAGGACGCAAAGTAAGTCAATCTAAGTCGATCTAAGATATGTCGACTTCAGCTACGTTATTCTCATAGCTGAAGTTGAGATTCTTTGATCGATCCCCACCCAGCGTAGACCAGGCCTAAATGACTTACTCCTGGGAAAGGGGCTACATGGAGATATGTAGCTCTGAGTTGTTGGTTGCTGACCCAAGACAATGTTAAATTGCAGACACATGGAAGTCTGCACAATTTGGTATCCAAGAGATATGTGGCTGAATCAAACTCTTAGCACAGAAGCAATCGTCAAAAAGCCACCCTAAATCCCTACAGCTTTCCAGTACTTACCACCAATATTGGCAATGGATTCGGGTCCAATAAGTTGGTTTTCAAACATCCTCTCTGCCTGTCGCAACTTAATATTTGGCTCTAACACACCAGTCAGGAGGGGAGGTTCTTTGAAGCTGTAAAATCAAAATACAAGTCTCATGATTTTATCACAGAATAGGTACAAAGTCAAATGCTCTTGAGCAAAAAGTTGAGCAATTTTTCCAGGTTGCCAACTAGACTGCAAACATGACAGCTGTTTTTGAAACAGTATATTTCATTTTCCTGGACATCAGCAGACTTTTCTGATGCAATATATCAGCTCTAGCCTGCATCAAGTCTTAGGAAATAAGAGTTTTACAACACTAGCCTCGATGTTCATTTAAATACAAGTCAGTTTCAAAGATGTGATTCAGCAGTCTTAAATAGCTGAAATAAAATTCAATTCAATCTTGCTACTTAGCTAGTTGATAAACTACTGTCCCAGTTATTATGGCCCCAAACCTTCAACTGGATCCATGCAGATGGACGCTTGAACCCACATAGATCTGATTGTAGGTTTGATGCCAGTAGGAGAGACAATTCATCCTAGAGAATTATATTCTATACTCCTGAAAGAGCCTTAATAATTGTGATAAACACCTCCTTTCAACCCTGATTCTGTGCTTATTTACATGAGTAGTCTCCCCACTGAACATACATGCGTAGTTATGTAACAGCTGCAATCTTGGCAACACCAGGGTCTTAACCAGGATTTCCATAGCTAAAAGTCTCTGAGCTAAAGAGCTATGCTTTCTGACTGCGACCATAACAGACTCTCGGCCTCTGTGGATTGGGAACAGAGGGGGCCCAACACACACTGACCAGTAGGTTACATTTACTTACATGAATAAGCTTTGAAGCATTGGAGCCTATAAGCCTGACTGATGTGCTTAGTAGTAACTGGGACGGTAGAGAATTCCAATTTCTGTTAAAATAATCTAGATACATTTAAGTACAGCATTAGCAGAGCAGTGATAATTAGTTTGGCTTTGAAGGTGTTTTTTTAAAAATCTAGTAAACAAGTTTGCAGAGTACGAGCCTAAGAATACTGCTATCTGAACCATGGGGGGGGTCTGGGTTCAATGTGGTTCCCCATTGACTTCAGTAAAACTCCATGCAGGCATAAAACTCCAAACTGCAGCAGATCCGACTGCTGGACTACAGCCTTGGATCGTAGCACTTTGGGACAGAGACCAGGGCCTTTGTCTAGGGCTTACAACAAATGGACCCCTAATCCTGCTTCTGCACACTACTGCTCGATATTAAACAATATCTATAAAAACTCTATGAAATTGAGTCCTGCCCCAGGATGTCACCTTCAGGCAGGGGGTGAACAGCTGCAGCTGTGAGCCCCACGTGGCTGTCAGTGCCCCCAATTCAGTTGGTGCAAGCGCTCCTGGTGAGGACATACACCACCGACAGAAGGAGGACAGTACCGACACCAACAGCTGATTGAACTACTGTGGTGGCTGTAGGTCGACCTAAATATAGTCTACCTAATTTTAAAGTGTAAATAAGCTCTCAGTAACTTCATAAAAGTTGACTAAATTTTATCCACCAACATAAAATCAGTATTAAGTTACCTGGCAATAAAATTCAGTTAAACCAAAAAACAGCTCACCTTAGAGGTTGAGGGTCTATTGGACATTCCAGGAGAACTATTGCTCCAAGCAAGGGAATAATTAAAGAGACAGCCAAAATCATGAAGGTCACACGGAACACCTTACTGCTGTAAGTACTGCCATACACAAAAACAAGTTAGCATTACAGCATAAACAACTTTAAGATTTTAAGAAATCTCATTACAAAATTTTCTTTTTGAAAAGCCCACTTCTTTCTGCTTTCACCCCCACTACATACATACACACACACACACTTCTCTTCACGTTCGACCAACTGCTAAATCATGTAGTCAGCATAAAATCAGGTCTGTCATCTGTTTGAATATAGTATTGTATGCAGACAATGCATCATAACTAGAGTATCCATGCATTAGAAATAAATACGGATAGACTACCATCTACCTTCTAAATTAACTTTGAGTCCAGTCTGGAAACTCCCATTCCAGTAACTAATATTGCTGCCAAGAATAAGTTACCTCCAGTAACTGGAGCAAAAAGAGATACTGAAGTACTTTAAAGAAACACTTCCTTAATTTAAGAAGCCTCATCTTGAAACTCATAGGGGTGTGATGTTCCCCTCTGGTGTTACCTGGACAGGTGATCTGCTAGGTCACTCCAATCTTTGACTCTGGGAGACAGCCTTACCCTGCTCTGCTGTGAGAACCCTCACTCCTGGGCTGTTCATGCACAGCCTCTGGCATGTAAGCTGCTCCCAGCTACACCAGCCAGTATCTCCAGTCCCAGACAAAACCCTAGGAACCACCATATTGCAGTGTCCAGTTATGCCTGCTGGACGCTGCAATTTTATATTAGTTCGTCAATTTAACAAAGAAATTGATATGTACCAGGTTTGTTTTCCCCAAGGGGAGTCTCTGTCATGCTTCAAACCAAACATATTACTTCAGGTAGAATTAAAAAAACAGATTTATCAACTATGAAAGATAGATTTTAAGTGATTATAAGTCAAAGCATAACGAGTCAGATTTGTTCAGATGAAATAAAAGCAAAACACATTCTAAGCTGATCTTAACACTTCCAGTGCCCTACAAACTTACATGCTGCTCACCACAGACTGGTTGGTTGTTCTTCAGCCAGGCTCTCCCCTTAGATCAACAGTTCAGTCACTTGGTGTGGTGTCTGTAGATGTAGCTGGGAGGGAGCATGGCAAATGTCTCTCCCTTTTATCATGTCCTTTCTTCCCTCTTGGTTTTGTCCCCCTCCTCTCAGAGTCAGGTGAGCATTACCTCATTGCAGTACCAAACTGATCAAAGGAAGGGCGGTGACTCACTTAAGAGTCTAACAGATTCTTTTGTTGCTTCCTAGGCCAGTGTCTTTTGTTCCTGTGAGGCTGGGCTGGGTTTGTCCCATATCTGTCTTGATGAGAACTACCTCTCTGCTCTTGGAGTTTTTGCTTGGGCTTATTTTAAAACCATGAGGATACGTTTTCAGTCTCATAACTACATACAGTAACGTTATAGGTTATAATTTCATGTAACAATTACTATAACATCACTATAACAGCCATGCTAAGTGCATCATGAGCCTTTTGAAGACACCCAACATGACAAACTTTGCACTGGATACTACATAATCATTTTATAAAGATGAACATGGGGGTGTAGGGTGTTCCCCCAAGTTACAGCGCATCACAAAGGTGAATATGAATAAACCCTTCAATTCACCTATGCAGGACACAATATCCACCAAAACATGAAACAAGACACTGAACTCTAAAGTAACAAGTTTAAAACTGAGAATGTGTGAATAGCAAGCTGATCATGCCGCTCAGAAAACAATACAGATATAGTACCTTCTCAAACCCAGTTGCAGAATTTCACCTTGGGAGTACAACAGATTTCTGGTAGATATAGTAAGGCAGCCCATCTGCTGATAGTAGCCTGTGTTCTCCAAATTTACCATGAGAACCGTGTTCCTCACTCTTGAAAAAGATCATGATTGTGACAGTCTGTTGCTCTCTGAAGTTGGCCAGAACTCTTCCTTGGAGTTCAAAGGTGTAAAAGCCAAGAATTATCCCCAAGCGTCACAGAAAATTCAAGACTGAGTAGAGGGACCTGTCAAGGGACCTGTCAAGGTCACTGAAGTACTGAAATGGATTAGATTTTACATATTTACATAGCCCAGATAGGAAGGAAAACATATACTGCTTTTCTGTGCAAGCACACCAGGGCCACACAACCTTCCTCGATGCAAACAGGGTCATCTCTTGGGAATGGTTCTTGCATACACTGTTTTTGACTGTAACACGCCCCATGACACAGACAGCTTCCAGAGAAGAGAAATGCAAGGATTTTTGGAGCATTTGTGGTTTGAATTGGAAAGGCAGCCACTGAAACTTTCAGCTGCTCTCTAAAACAGCCATTAGCATATATCCAATCTCCTTGCAGTATCCATTAAACCAACAGCAATAGTACCTTGTGATGGCATGCATTAATCCTTGGAACCTTTCCAAGGTATTGTCCCTGATCAGCCAATCAGCCAAATAGGGAAAAAATGTATGTCTCCGCCCTGTGTACAAATATCACTCTGACCACTAGGCAGTGAGCACATACACAAGGTGCTGACACCAGCTAATCTTTGGGATTATTAGTGCTGATCCCTATGTAAAAAATCTAAGTAGAACTGAATTTGTTCCTATTTGTGTGTAAGCATTCACAAATTTGAGCACATAGCTGGTCATTTTCCTTTTGCAGAGGCATCACTGTTGGCAACCCAGTTCTGACTGCAACTGACAGGATCTATTGTTGTGTTGAACCTGGCCACGCTAGGCAGGCAGTGCCTGCCAGCTGCTCATTCAGAATGGGCACAGCATGTAGCAGGCTCTTCCAGGAGGTGTTGCACATACTGAGCTGTAGGTAGCAGACTACTTGTGATAGCGCTGAGCCAGACTGAGTCCATGATACTTGGCACAAGGCTGCCCCAAGGCAGCAGTCAGAGATCAAGCCAAATGTGCCATTATCACTGCTTTGGTTGTTGCCATGAAGATCAACTCTTTAGTGCTCTTTCACAGTTCAGATGCTTTCCAAGAGGACCACCCTATGGGTGTCCCCTCCTGCCAGTTATCTTCTGCATTTTAAAACATTCATCTGAAGCTGTGTGTTATTGATAGCAATTGCTCCACTTTCCCTTCCTTTGCACCTGCACCAGCCCCCTCATGCTTCTGGGTAACTCAGGGAGGTACAATGGCATTTCCCATACCAGTTCCTCCATCTTCCTCAGCTGCATTACAGCACGAAGCCCCATATCCAATCACCACCACCACCTAAACTGAGCCATTTTGGGAGCTGCCTTAAACCAATTTCTTCATCTCCTTCAAGTCAAGCATCTGCTGGCCCTGCAACAATCACCATGTTTAGAACTTGCATCTCAGAAGCTTCAACACCAGCAGCCTTGGAATTGAAAGGTGGGAGCAGAGAATAAAGGGGAGGCAGGGGTCCTGATTAAAGTTAGCCTCTTATCTCTATATATCAGTTAACTAAGTTTCACATCTCTTATCACATCTCAAAAGATAAAGGCTCAATATCTTCAGAACTGTCAGAAATTACTCTGAGCTAAGAGCTTCAACCAAAACCTCTTTATAACAGCTGAAACTACTTAAGAAAAAGTGAGCATCAGAGAGAAAACTGAAACTCAGCTGCTGAAGCCCGCTTAAACTTCAGTTAAATCTTGTTTTCCAGGGTAAAGGTTATATTTCTGATCCCAACTAAACAATGGGCAAAAAGACAAAGAAACAGTGCAAAAAGGACTTGAAACCTCACATTCCAAGACAGCAAGCTACTGGCCTTGTGCAGGCTTTTTCTGTTCCTCAAGCTGACAGAAGCTGCTCAAAATCTCTTTTTTTTATAAGAAAAAAAAAAAAAAAAAAAAAGGAGAAAAAGACAGAATACAGACAACTTTCTATATTCCAAACAGTGGGCAACAAGATGAATCACTGGAGTTAAAATGTACTAATTTTGATAAGCAAGATGTGAATCCTAAGATAAGATTAGACCTCAAGAAGCCAACATATCTGGAATCCTGGCTCTAAAGCTGGCTCTAGAATCCTAAAAGACAGATAAGGTTTCCAGCAAGAAGAGGCAGAGAGATACTTCTAGAAGCAGGAAAAAAAGATCAGATAGAATCTGATGGGTGCAAGATTCTGCTGTGTCCTAACCAATCTGCCTAGCCAGATAGGTGCTGAATGGGACTGGAAATGATTTTGCTAAAGGCAGTGCCGCTTCACTCCTTTTTCCAACAAAACTCTGAGCTAATTTACACTTGCCATCTAAGATAAAAGCAAAATACAAAACACACCATAAATGAATCACAGCCCTTTTGTAACTGGTGGGCAGAGTACATATCCATAAACATTCCAGGCTATTCAAGCTAGATCTACAACTGAGATGTTGGAAAAAAAATACATGCAACTCTCTATAATTGCTTTTTTGTTACACATTGTTGGTTGAAAGAAATCAGTGTGTCTGTTTTCCTTTATATGAAGATCACTTGAGCTCAAGAGCACTCCATAAATGTATCCTATCACATCACTGAAAACAGTAAATTTTATTTTAAAATAAGGAAGGAGAGCCTTGGCAGATGGCTCCTTCGTACCAAGCCAGGAGGAGGGGGCTGCTGAAGCTGGCTCATCAACTTGGTGCAGGAATTATCAAGACAGGTTACCAAAGCAACCATCCCAATATTTCTTCCATTTCAGAACAGTGTCAACATAGGAGGAGGGAGATTGGTGCAACGAGTGGTCCCAGCCACTGGACTAGTGCAGGACATATCAAGGCAGGAAAAAGAACTTGTCAAAGTAACTGAGCCTGGCTGGCACCTCCCGATTCTTGGAAAAACTGGTTAAACAACCAGTCCTTGCAGCAACGTCCTCTTCAGCCAGGAACCCTTGAGGCAGCAAGAGGCAGGTTACCAAGGCAGCAAAGCTTGCTGAACCTCTCTGACAGATGATGTGCCATAGGCCCTCAAGCTGAAGGATCAGAGCTCCTAATTAGAGAAGCATGGCAGCTACATATACTATTGGGTCATACACAAACAAAGCCACCAGTGGCAACTACTTCCTTCTGATTAACCTGAATGACAAAGGAAAGAGGAAAAATAATTGCAAGACATCAGGATGAAAAGGAACAGAAAACAAATATAATCCAAGGCTGTGCAAGTCACCCACTGTCGAATCCAAGACAAAAAACAATTAAAAAGGTAGAAAGTAAAAATGGCCCCAATCACATCAATCAATTATAACTATTACCATTAGAAATGTGCAATTTATTCCATTGTTATGCAGATTTACATGAAGCTTACTGAACTAAAAAAAGAGGATAGTTTAAAATGGAATCCTTTAATCTAGTTGTGTTGAAATAACATTTTAAAGCTATTGCATTATATAGCCCAAACTTAAGTATGAATTGTAAATTTACACTGCTGGAAAACAGAAATCCAGTATAAAGCAAGAATTGAATATATCTGTGCAACCTCAAAACAGTCAATAGGCCAACACAAGTACAACCAAAAGCAGAACTTGACCCACAGAAATGCATGAGTAACTCTGGCCTGGTTAATGTGTATTTGTGTTGTTTTAAAAATAGGTTTTGGCTTAAAAGACTCAAAAGCACAAAATAGTACCACTCAATTAAAAACCTCTTCTGCCAGAGAAATCTGTTAGATGTATAAAATACGGGAAAAGCCCACCACCTTTAGATTTTGATTATCTGATCAAAATATAGAGTGAAAGTCTGACATTCCCTGGTCCCTAAAGCAAGTGCAATGTTGACCAAGAAAACCACCAACAAGAGATGTTGCAAATAGGGGAATAGCTGTAGCATAAATACTATTTACTCCAGAAGGGATCTAGGGATGAGGAGGATGAAGTGCCAGGAGAGGCCTAAGAAACAAGACACTTGAAATACTCCACCAGGCCAATGATGCCTATACATCCGAAGAAGTTAGCTGTAGCCCACGAAAGCTTATGCTCAAATAAATTTGTTAGTCTTAAGGCCTTGGCTACACTAGAAATTTCAAAGCGCAGTGTGAGTGTGGTCAGAGCAGCAGCGCTGGGAGAGAGCTCTCCCAGCGCTGCATGTAAACCACATCCTTTATGGGTGTAGCGTGCAGCGCTGGGAGCTGCGCTCCCAGCACTGCCGCCCTGATTACACTGACACTTTACAGCGCTGTATCTTGCAGCGCTAAGGGGGCGAAAGTTGCAGCGCTGTGTGAGTGTAGCCAAGCCCTAAGGTGCCACAAGTACTCCTGTTCTTTATACACCCCAGAGCTCTCTTCAGTGTCCAGCCACCCCTTTTCATGTAACGGCCCCAGACACCCAAGCATGAGCACCCCACAGCGTATCCCAAACCAACACAAGGTGCAAAGCCAGGCTATGGCCACTAGCACCTCCTCCCTGCCCTACTGCCCCTAGGCACTAACCCCATGCAGAGAGAGTGCCCCAAACCCCATTTTCCAGTGCACTAAAACTAAACCATGCCCCACTCACCCCCCCTTCCCTCAGCAAGGTCAGCTCTTCCTCTCTCCCCTCCTCAGCTCTTCCTCCCTCCCCCTCCCCTCCCCTCCGCAGGTCAGCTTTCCCCTCCCTCTCTCAGCTCTCCCCCTCCCCCCATCCCCCCACTCCCATCCTGACTCACCTCAGCTCTTCTCCCTCACTTCCCCCCCCATCCACTCACGCAAGTCAGCTCTTCGCTCCTCCCACCCAGTTACCCCCACCTACTCGACTCAGCTCCCCCCTTCCCCCTCCAATCCCGTCAGCAGATCACTCTTCTCCCTCCCACCCATTCACCCCCACCTACTCACCTCAGCTCTCCCTCCCTCCCCCGTCCCGTCCCGTCAGCAAGGTCAGCTCTTCCTCCTCAGCTCAGCCCACTCGCACCCTCCCTCTCAGCGAGGGCAGCTCGCTCTCCCCCCACCCAGGGGTGCTGGGTGCGGCCCACACCTGCCATCCTTGGCCTCCTGGGCCGGGGTGTCCTCCGTGATGACCTGGGGTCGCACGGCGCGGCGCTGCCGCAGGCCCTCAGCCTCATTCATGCTGCTCAGCGCTTCAGCCCGCCCCGGGCCCCGCTCAGCACCGCCCCCTCGCTCAACCCTGACACCTGAGCAGCCGTAAACCCCGCCCCCTTGGCCGGCTCCACCCCACCGGCAATCACACGTCCCGCCCCGCCCTGGCGTGGCGGTCGACCAACTGGCGGACACAAAGCCCCGCCCCTTTCTCCCACAGACACCCGCGCACCCCGCCCCTCCAACTCCAAGCCCGCCGCTTCACAAGCCACGCCCACCGTCCTGGCAGTGGGAAAGGCCATGTCGCCACCCGCGCAGAATGATGACGTAGAAGGCAATTAGCCAATTGCCGCCACCGGCTTTTGGCGCGAAATGACGCGCGCCATTATTTGAAACCCAGTCCCCAGGGCTGGCGGGATTGGACTAGTCCCGCCCGATGGTCGCTGGCCCGGGGTGCTTGCGTACCTCGGAGCTGCTGCCCTGCCCTGTACCCGGCACAAACCAGGCTCCCGCCGGCAGCCAGCCGCCCCCTCCCACTCCATCCCCCAACCACCTTCCCCTGTCACTTAGCCGGGCAGCGCTGCGCGCGCCGTCCCCTTGGGGACCAACGGTCACGTGCGCCTGCCCCGCTCCCCGGCACAAGGGCTGAGCCCCATTCCCCTTCGCGCCCCGGAGCCCAAGCGACTCTGCGGGGAGCCGCGTCGCGCGAAGGTGCGGCGGCCCCGCTGACGTGCTTTGCGGTGTGTCTGAGCTGCTGCGGGACGTGTGTGCCGCGCCCGCCCACACCCACAGCGTCTCTCAGCGCCTAAGCGCCAGCAAGTGTGAAAAACCGTGTGTGGGGGGTGAGCGGTAATAGGAGCCTATAGAAGAAAAAACCCCAAATTTTGGGGCTGTCCCTGTAAAATAGGGACATCTGTCACCCTAGGCCCCGCGGCTCTGATCACTTTGTCATTTACCTCAGGGAACAGCTTCAGCAGGTGACACTGAGGGAGCCCCACATCGGAATATCCTACAGCTTGGTTGTTAGAGCCTTCTCCTGAGAGGTGGGGTCGGAACAGGCGTCTCCCTTCTCCCCTCCTAGCAGAGAAAGGGGAATTAAACTTGGGCCTTCCACATTCCAGGTGAAAGATACAAGGTGGGTGCCGTTTCTTCCTCCTCCGCAGTGCCTTGGGCGCACAAAGCTGAGGGGCGCAGAAAAAGGTGGTGTCGGTGCGTTTGTCTGCAGACACAACAATCCTCATTGGAGTAATGGAGCTCTAGTATTTCCAGTGAGCACACACTTATCTGTTAGGACTTCTGGGATCCGCTTAAGACCCACCAAATGGTGAGTGCCGTTGTTTATCATTCCTTATTGCTTATGGATATCACAGATTGGGAATCTGTGATCTCTATAATATATTTTTGTTTAATGTTTAGACAAATTTAATACATTTATGTATTTTTAATTTTTATTCCAGTCTATTGAACAAGACCCTGCATTATGAATGGTATGAATTCTAAATCTCCGAGTGGGGCAGAGTATCGTAAATGACGAAAACATGCTATAGTAGAAAATGTCAATGACAATGGGGAAATGACTAGTGGAAAAATGCATCAAATGATGGGAATATGCCAATAGCTGACATCTCTGACATCATAAGTTTGGCACTGCTCTCTAATATTAACAATGAGAATTACACAACTTCAGACAATATTGTTGCTATCGACCAGCAATTGGATCGTCAGGTTACAACTTCACCTTCAGTATCAATTACTGACAACGATGAGACCCTCAACACCTTCGATATCATGGCTAAAACTAATGCCAACGGCTGCGATCAGCAACATAATTCCTCTGCAAGGCAAATAATTTAAATCAATTGTAACAATCCACCATCTTGGCCCTGTAAAAATGGTAAAATAAGATGCCATCTTATTGAACATGGACCTGACCATGGAAAATCTGCAGATTTTCGTGAATCAACAGTGGAAGATGGAAGAAAATTTTCAGGAGACTGTTTTTTTAAACAGCTTTTTAATGGTGAAACCGTAGAGCGTAATTGGCTTATATACTCAGAAACCAGTGAGTCTATTTTTTGTTTTCCATGCATGTTATTCGATTGGCACTTTACCAAACCTAATATTGCAAATCAGAAAGTACGATTTAATTATTGGAAAAATTTAAACCATTTTGTGGAGCATGAAAATTCAACCAATCATAGTGAAAATTTCTGTAAATGGAAATCCTTGCAAAAGAGATTACTAAGCGGAGAATGTGTTGTTGATACACTACTAAAAGCTGTTGAAACTGATAAACAAAAATGGAGACAAATTCTAAAAATTCTTGATGCCGTGATGGTTTGCACCAAAAACAATTTACCACTTAGAGGATCATGTAGCAGTATAGAAAACCCTAATTCGAGAATATTTCTTAATCTATTGGAATTTATAAGTCATTATGATCTTCAACTAAAACAGCATATCGTAACTCACAGAAAAGGTTCAATGAGTTGTTTTTCACCAGCTATACAAAATGAATTTATTGGCTTACTAGCAAACCAAGTTTGTAATGAAATTATATCCAGAATAAAAAAAAGCTAAATATTCTATCCTCCTGGACTGCACATCAGACATATCTCATCGAGAGCAAATGTCCCACATTGTGAGATACAATTCTATTATCATTTCTCACGCATTTATAGAAGAAAGTTTTATAGACTTCATTGAAACCAAAGAGAGAACAGGAAGTGGATTAGCCAAAGAAATAATAAAGAAGCTCAGAAATGATGGGCTTGATCTTCAAAATGCAAGAGGTCAAGGCTATGATAATGGCACAAATATGTCAGGTGTGTACAAAGGCGTCAAAGCTGCCATTTTGCAAATAAATAGATTAGTGAATTTTGTACCATGTTCAGTCCACTGTCTAAATTTAGTTGGGAGTATGTGCGGCTTCCATAAATTTGACTATGGTTTCATCCTTTGCCACTGTAGAAAAGCTATACACATTTTTTTCCCTCAGTCAGCCAGTCGCTGGGATATTTTAATGGGTATGTTAAAAGTATCACTAAAAGCTCATGCTGATATTAGATGGTCATCAAGAGCTAATCCAACTGAAGCCTTGAATTCGCAGATTACAGATGTGACCAAGGCTCTAAAAAATTTCGCTGTTGCATCGAAATGTCCAGAAGCAGTATCAACAGCTAATGGTCGTCTTAAAATGAATTATGAATTTTTGTGCTCGTTATCCATATGGCGCAATATCCTAACTCATATTGACAGAGTGAATAAAGCCCTACAAGCAAAAGGCATTACTGTTTCTCAGGCTTGTAAAATGATCAACGGATTACGAAATATTTTACACGAGATGTGTGAAAGCGATAACGATATGGTCAATATTTTTACAGATTGTAAAAAAAAGACTGAAAATATAGAAATACCAGCAGAATTTATTGAATCCAGAAAGTAAAAAGGCAGCAACTTTGAAAGTGCAGACATGTCTTCTAATTTATCAGCTGAATAATCTTTCAAAGTACAAACAAAAACCATATTTGACACCATAATAGTTGAGTTAAATTAGAGATATGAAACTTTAAGTGAGATTTTCTGATTTCAATTTTCTTTTGGGTGATTTGCTTGTTAAAATGGACACTACTAATCTTCAAAAAGTAGCAGTGGATTTAAGTCTCAATTATGACAGCTATTTGAATGCCTCAAATTTCGTCAGAGATTGAGTTTTAAACATCAAGTGTTTGCGTTGTTTCCAAATGTTTCAGGCGCAACTAGTCTGGACCTTTGCCAGTTAATTCATGAATATAATTTGACCAAATCTTATCCGAATTTTGAAATTGCAATAAGAATATTTCTCTGCTTGTGAAAGAAGCTTCAGTAAGCTCAAATTAATTAAAAACTACCTTTTGAGCAACCATGGGTCAGGAGAGAGTAACTAATATGTCCATCTTGTCAATAGAACATGAAGTAGCGAATAATATTAATTTTGATGCAATTATCGATGAATTTGCCTCATTAAAAGCACAAAGTACAATTTTGAAAAAATCGTTAATCATATCTGATATGGTCCTACAGCTAAATTTTTATTTGTGATTATTTAAATAGTATATTACATGTAGTATGATGCACACCTTATATGTATTAATTGATTTTGT
>NC_133771.1:217097497-217134492 GCF_003597395.2 Chelonoidis abingdonii
GAGCAGTCAGTGGTGCTCTGTGGGATACCTTCCGGAGGCCAGTAACTTCGATTTCCGTCCACAGTACCATAATTCCGATTTAGTAAAATCTATTTTAGCGTTACTTCTGTGGTTTTGATGGAGTACAGAAATCGATTTAAAGAGCCCTTTAAATCAATTTACAGGGCGGTGTAGTGTGGATGGGTGCAGCGTTAAATCGATTTAACGCTGTTTAAATCGATTTAACGGCGTAGTGTAGACCAGGCCTAAGTTGCATGCAATGCCTACTTCCCTTGGTTAGTGAATCACTCTGGGGCTTAGGGAGGCAGTAGTGTGAAAGCCCCAGGAAACTTTTACAGCAGAAAGTTAGGCGCCGAGTGAGATTCTGGTGCCTGCAGGTGGAGGCAGCAGCCAAGCAGGTGTTTTGTGGCTCCCAATGGTGTGTAAAACTGGGACTTAGGTGCCTAAACTCCACAGCTAGGTGCCTAAATTGCTTCGATCACACCCAATTATTGTTAGGACAACTAAGGCCCTGATCCTACACCTTTACAGTTAATGAGAACTTTGCCATTGACTACACTGAGCAGAGGCTCAAGCTGTGAGTGAGGGAGAGCTGGTTAATGGAGAACTTTTGTACACACATTCTGGTCAGGTGTCAACTGTGAACCGTGCAAATGAATCTCAGAAAGCTGGCTGGAACATAAAAGAAAGGCTTTATTCAAGAGATCTTCACTGTATTGTGAAACTTTTTGCATCCACTAGATGGCACTAATAAGCTGTACTGATGGGATAAAATAGCCCCGTCAAGCCATTGGCTGATTTCTTGGCTATAAGGGAATATTCGGTATAAGGGATCATAGTCTATACAGGAGGACTGAAATTCTGGCTGTGTTTAAGCCAATGGGAAAAGTCCCATTCACTTCAAGGAGGGGGGCTGAATTTCACCTCAGGTAAGTTAGATGAATAAGACCTAGGCAAAAGGTTCCCTCACTTTTTCAAGTAAAGGCAGACATTCCTGCACCAAAAATCTGTACTGGACTTTGGTGGTGCCCTCATTTATAAATGAATTGCTTATGGCCCTTGGCAAGTACCTGAACTTTCATCTGGGGCCTTTGGTACCCAGTGCTTGCTGCAAAAGGGTGGATTTATGAGCACTGGGTCTACTGATGACCTTCAATGCCTGTAGTTTCCCATTAGTGTGGCCAACCTGTTGCAGACTGAGATCTGAGTTAAAGACCTCTTCCCAGGTGTTTCAGCAAAAAGATGCAAATAATGCTCACCAAAAGCCTGGCATAGCAGTTTGCAAGATATAGAGGCACTATAAAACTCAAAGGTGGTAGGCAATGCCCTTTCACCTAATGTAGACAAGGCCTCAACTTAGCTCGTTAGTCTCCCAACACACAAAAAAGCTGACGGACAATGTAGCACAACACAAGCTCCCTTTCTACTCTGTAACTTTATCTAATTCCTGGTGCCTGATTTCCCACTGCCTAGCATAGGGGTTCTCAGATTGGGGAGTTTGGGACTCCTCAGGGGATCACAAGGTTATGTGGGGGGTTGTGAGCTGTCAGCCTCCACCCCAATCCCGCTTCACCTCCAGCATTTATAATAGTGTTAAATATAAAAAATGTTTTTAATTTATAGGGGGGGGGTTGCGCTCAGAGGCCTGCTGTGTGAAAGGGGTCACCAGTACAAAAGTTTGAGAGCCACTGGCCTAGCACTATGAGTTGTCATTTGCACCAGTGCAAGTGCATGGGAAAAGCTGCTCTGAGGGGTAGCATTTTACATCCATGCTATGCTTGCTTTGCACAGATGTAAATGATGTCCCAAAGTGCAAGGCAGGAGGGAGGCAGGCCTCTTGTGTCCTTTTTTTCTCTCCCTTTCTATCACATTTTGTTTCCTTCCATTCTTCCTCGGTTCCTCCTGGCTACTTTGTTCACAAGCTGTCTTTGTTTCCTCACTACTCATTTCTCATGTGTTGATTTCCACTTGCACCTTCTTACACCATTGCAAGCACTGAGCTACAGAAGGTTAAGAATGGAAAGCCCCTTTGCTCCCCCTGCCATGTGACAACAAGGTCCTGTTTTTCAGCAGACATTCCTAGTAAGGTTGCTCTAAGGCTGTGCATTTCTAGTATTTCATTACCCTGAGTGGAGATGGATGGCAGGAAAGAGATCACTTGATCATTACCTGTTAGGTTCACTCCCTCTGGGGCACCTGGCATTGGCCACTGATGAAAGACAGGATACTGGGCTGGATGGACCTTTGGTCTGACCCAGTATGGCCAATTATGTACCCTACGCAGGGAAGCTTGGAGATGTCTGCGGTGGAGCTGGATGTGTATTGTACCGCTCAGACACACATAACCGTGCTATCTCTGATTGAGCTAGCATGCTAAAAATTAAAAGGTACTCATGGTAATGAGAGAAGCTAACTGCTCCAAATACCTTCCTGTCTGAGCAGGGGTGGGTAGTCCAGCCAGCTGCTTGTGCTGCTGCAGCTACACTTCTATTTTTAGTGTTAGCTCGATCAGCACCATGCATGTATGTCTGCCTGAGCTGGCAATTAAACCTCCAGCTCCTGTGTAAACGTATTCTTAGTTTCCTGCTTTCTTTCGGCTTTCTCAATTCTCTTAGAAGCCCTCAATCTGTCCAAGAGGTTTTACAACTGCTAAAGTGTTAAAACTTCATTGGTTCCTTCTCCCTCCTTGGGAATGAGGTGATAATTTCTATAAAAAATAGAATGCAGGGGTGTGGTGGTAGCTAAGGCATTGTTAATCATCCTGAAACAAAGTTTAACTTTTAGATGTTTAGATCAATAGGAAAGCAAGTGCCAGAAAGGTGAAAGGTCCACACCAACCAGGTTTTAGCATCTGTTGACAAAGAATCTATTAACATACTTCTGAACACTATAATTTTGATAATGCTCAAGGAGAAGGGACTGTGCTCAAGAGAATGCAAATGGGATGTGGAGACTTTCACCATTTTTGGTTTGAATTCAGTCAGCATTGGATAGTGATGTCAGTTGACTGAGTTATGGGATTTCAGCCTAGTTCTTAGTAAACATCTGTCCACGTAAATAAACACCACAGCAGGTGGCAGATCCTTTCTTTCTTGTACTAATCTGGCTCCCATAGCATCTCCCAATCTTTAATATATTTAGCCTCACAGCACCCCTGTGAGGTAGGGAAGTGCTAAAAGCCCCATTTTATAGATGGGAAACTGAGACACAGAGAACAGATGCCTGAGCCCCAGCCTGAGTGGTAGTTACTTGGAAACTGTAATCTATACAAATAATTTATTAACAGCTCTGAAAGTCACCTATTATGTATCCCTGATTAGTGCTTCTCAAACGTGGTACTAGATTACAGGCTGCTTAAAGATGCCTTTTGCCTTGTGTGTTTACACTGCATGGTGATACCAAGGCTGTGCTCAGGACTGTGACTAACACCTCACGTAAGAGAGGACTGGTAAGGAAAAAAACTGACTTTTTGAACTTGAAAAGTTAAGTTACTTTTCAGGGTTACAGTTAAATAACAAATTCATTTTGCTGAAACTAGGGCATACTACTACAACCATAATTGCTACTGTAATAACCTAGAATAGCAGGGGAGGTGTGAGCTGAAGACACAGCCACTCACCCATTATACTGTACTGAGAAATTGTGCCAGGAAACGAATCATGGATCAGCTAAAGCACAAAACACAGTAAGGAGGGAAATACATTTTAACTCGAGAGCAGCTCGCATTTTCAAGGTGATGCTCGTCAAAATGGATGTAGGAGCATTCATTAGCAGCAAATGTGTTTGGATGCTTGTCCAAGTGTGGTTGCTGAGGGGGCAGTTGCATCTTTGGGGCGCCAGTTAACAAACATGCTACATACTCATCTGTATTAGCTGAATGGTGTTATTCATCTGATAGTCTAAGGCTTAAATAAAATCTTCCCTGGACTTTAGGAGACAAGGAAGGCCCTTTGCAGAGATGTGCTATCCCTACTCTTGACATCTGCAAATAGTACTCAGCACCTGGCAAAATACTACCTCACTTTCATCTGCTAAAGCAGGGAGGGGTTCTCAAAACTGTGGGTTGGGATCCCTCAGGGGGTCACGAGGTTTTTCCCTGGGTGGGTCATGACCTATCAGCCTCCACCCCAAACCCTGCTTTGCCTCCAGCATTTATAATGGTGTTAAATATATTTAAAAGAGTTTTTAATTTATTGGGGGGAGGTCACACTCAAAGGCTTGCTATGTGAAAGTATGTACAAAAGTTTGAGAACCACTGTGCTAAAGCATGACTTTTGGATAGATGCAAATTCTCTTGAGATTGAACATTCCCTCCCATTCTCCAAAAAGTCAGTTTTCGTCTTTTTCATTTGTGCATCTCACTTTGCTACATGTGATACCATCTGGGCTTGCAGTGATGCAGTCTAAGGCTGAACTGCCCAAAGAAATTAACAATGAAAACTGCCTAGAAATTTCATTGAAGAGACAAGTGGGGTGGGGGGGAATCTCAGAAATAGGATTCAAACCAGATTGCTCTTTGTAATGTGTTGTACCTGCCCAGGGGGCCACTACTGAAATAATTCAGTTTGTTTCTTCATTAGGAAGAAACACAGTGCAACTCAGAACTCCACCCCCACCCCCTTCTGTAGCTCTGTTTTGTGGTGGGAGTTTTACCATGCAAATACAGTGCTCCTTAATGCGTTATTGTTCAGTGAGAAGAGTCTTAAGTAAACCTGAACAATTTTGGCACTGTGTTTGAATCCAAGAGTGAGATTTAACTCATCTTGATCTAGGAAATTCCTTTGATTTTGAAAAGTAAACCATGTGTAAACAAATCACAATAATCAGTAAAGGCAGATTTGAGTCTACAGAGCTGAATAAACCCATACCTCAAAAACTTTAAGGGATAGGTGGTTTATGTCAAGTCTAAGGTGCCTAAGCTATGCCTGGCATTGAAAAGAAGACACACTATATATAAAGACACAATTTCTTTTAATGAAAATCTGAATACATATATTATTCCAGAGTCCAGTTTTAAGGCACTTGTGCCCAGATCTTCACAGGTATATAGGCTCTAGTGCCTAAATACCTGTGAGGATCTGGATTCTGGTCCAAAAACAAGTTTTTACTTACACCATATGATTACAAGAAAACAATAAAATAGAAGTTCAAGGTGCTTTGTTAATTTGTTCCATATTTATATCCCACATCTACAAAACAATGACCTTAAATAAAATTAAGAGAATCATGGCATGTGTCCACAGTATTTAACAAACATGCATATTCACAGAGGAGGGAAAAAGGCAATATGGCTAAAAGTCATAGGTGGGGACAAGTGGAGTAATGAAACAATGTGCAGGTTAGACACGTACACAGATCTGTACAGAAAGCATTTGGTTCACTACAAGACTGTGACAACAGACAAAATCTGTAGTCAATTCAAAATCTTATTTCCCTTTTTAAAATTTCCTAGTAGCCCTTCAGTTAAAAGAGTATAAAGGTAATTCAGGATGCCATATCAGCTGCAGCAAAGGCAAATATGATCTGGAAAATACAATTTCACAAGCTAATGTTGGCCAATAAGATGTTTGGAAGATTCCATTAAGTTTGCTTTTGTTCTTCATTAATGAAACCAACATCAGTAAATCTCTTCCATCCCCCCTCTTTCAGATGTTTTGCATATCTCTAGCTCCTACGTGACCAGCTTGCGTGAGGAGCAATTTCAAGAGGAGGAAGGCCTATGGCTATTTGGAAGCTTCATACCCTCCAACATTCCAAGGAAAGAAATAAGTACATTTTAAGGCCAGTCCTGCAACCTGAGCCACATGGTCAGGTCCCTATGAACCCCTAATGATTTAAGTGGGGCTTGTGAATGTGACTGACTGGCTGCCTGCAAAGAACAGCTTTCAGAGTGGAGCCTCAAGAGTATTAAGTGAGTGACACTCTCCTCGGGAGGACTATGGTCCCTCATCCTTGAAGATGTTTCATTAATGTCTTATTATGTGAGTGCCTGCAAGCTAGAACGCACATTTTTAATTAGGCACCAAGATAGTGGTAAAGTACATAGTATTAAGTACAAAACACAATTCAACTTTACTTTGGGGCTGCAGCCAGTGCCTCTACAATCTAAGAGGAGATCTGAAAAAAATATTGGTACTTTACCTATTATTTGGAAAGTTTCATCTTGGCAAAGCCGCCTATGAGCATATTTCATTTCTTGCAAAATGGAAAAGTAGCAGTCCTGAGCCCTGACAAACTGAGGTTCCCTCAAAGGAGCAATACCTACTTAAGGACATGTTTTCAACAGCTTGATGAACTTATGGAAATCATTGCAAGGAAGAAGATGTGCTGAGGATTCACAGTTAATTGCAATACTCACTGGGCATGAAGTCTTCTGATCTTGCTTAATGGGTTACTTTTTTAAATGATTTTAGTAGAGTTGTTTACATGACTTCAGAAATTCACAAGGTTTCTGGCTCATTATGGCGGAAATACGAGAGTATGTACATACGTTGTATGCTACCACTACATATTAGGGTTATTGCTATGAATTTGGCCCCTTCTGGACTGAACAGTTACATGAATAAATCTGTAACCTATGTCTCGGCTAAGTTCCATTAGTACTTTTATGTTAAGATTCACATTCTGTACAAACAGAAGATACAGCTTTGCCCCACTCACTCAGCAGAGCAGATGATGAATGAAGAGCCTGTAGCTCCAAACCAGCAAACCCTTACCCATACACTTAACTTTACCCACCTGTGTCATCTCAGACTGACTGCTCAGGTGAGCAAAGAAGTGCATGTGAAAGTGTTTACACTATCAAGGTTCATGTTGGAAAGTTGAGGTTACTCCAGTACAAAAAGTCTATTATTCCTACAACATAGTAAATAGTTTCCTTGCTTTTATGTGACTTTTATGGGCCTGTGAATGAGGGGAAAGCAGTGGATGTGTTATTCCTTGACTTTAGCAAAGCTTTTAATATGGTCTACCACAGTATTCTTGCCGGCAAGTTAAAGAAGTACGGGCTGGATGATTGGACTATAAGGTGGACAGAAAGCTGGTTAGATTGTCGGGCTCAATGGGTAGTGATCAACGGCTCCATGTCTAGTTGGCAGCCGGTTTCAAGTGGAGTGCCCCAGGGGTCGGTCCTGGGGCCGGGTTTGTTCAACATCTTCATTAATGATCTGGTGAGGATGGCATGTGGACTGCACTCTCAGCAGTTTGCAGATGACACGAAACTGAGGGAGTGGTAGATACGCTGGAGGATAGAGATAAGGATACAGAGGACCTAGGCAAATTAGAGGACTAGGCCAAAAAGAATCTGATGAGGTTCAACAAGACAAGTGCAAGTCCTGCACTTAGGACGGAAGAATCCCATTCACTGTTACAGACTGGACCGAATGGCTAGGAAGCAGTTCTTGACAGAAAGGACCTAGGGTTACAGTGACGAGAAGCTGGATATGAGTCAACAGTGTCCTGTTGCCAAGAAGGCTAATGGGCATTTTGAGCTGTATTAATAGGGCATTGCCAACAGAGCGAGGGATATGATCATTCCCTCTATTGACCTTGGTGAGGCCTCATCTGGAGTGCTGTGTCCAGTTTTGGGCCCACACTACAAAGAAGGATGTGAAAAATTGGGAAGAGTCCAGTGGAGGCAACCACAAATGATATAGGGGCTGGAGCACATGGACTTATGAGGGACAGAGATGAGGGAACTGGGATTGTTTCAGTCTGCAGAAGGAGAAGGATGGGGATTTGATAGCTGCTTTCAACTACCTGAAAGGGGTTCCAAAGCGGATGTGATCTAACTTTCTCAGTGGCATCTGATGACAGAACAAGAAGTAATGGTCTCAAGTTGCAGTGGGGAAGGTTTAGGTTGGATATTAGGAAACACTATTTCACTCAGAGAGTGGTGAAGCACTAGAATGGGTTACCTAGGGAGGTGGTGGAATTTCCTTCTTTAGAGGTTTTTAAGCCCGGCTTGACAAAGCCCTGGCTAGGATGATTTAGTTGGGAATTGGTCCTGCTTTGAGCAGGGGGTTGGACTAGATGACCTCCTGAGGTCCCTTCCAACTCTGACATTCTATGATTCTATGACTTGTGCAGTCCTCATAAAAGGTTGTTTTTCTTTCCCAACATCAATCTTCATTACTATGGAGGCAATTTTACAATTGTTTGAACAAGTGAGTCTGTCCGCTCTGTAAAAAGCATTTCTGAATGTTTTCTGCTTGAAGAGCACTTTAATGGTTTTGTTTAATGGTGGTGGAAGAAAAATAGGATGGGCATCTCATGAAGTTTTAATAGCCTTCTAACTACAAACTTGTAAGGGAGAGAACTTCTGGATCTATGGTCCTGGGACACCACAGGACCCCCGCATGGATCTAAGGGGATTACAAGGGAATGGGGGGGCCTCACGCTGCTTTTTTTTACACAGGAATGTGCAATGCACTGGAGCGATATGGAGGAAGCTCTGAGGATTTTCCATGGAAGAGGGGGATCCTGCCTATTGTATTTCATTAATACTGCAGCCTCTAGTTACAATAAAAATGACAGATTAATCTAATATACATATGTGCAAAGGTCACTCTCCTCTGTAAAGTATGCAACACAGGCAAAGTGTGATCTAAGAATGCATGTGTCTGAGGAGTCAGATTATACACAAACAGTTTGAGATTTGCTTCCATGTTTAGTGACCTGGCATCAGAATCCTTTACGGCTCAAGAGCTCATAGCTACCCTCTCTGTAGGCTATTGCTTTAATACAGACAGATAAAATATGCAATTTTGCCTGCAACTCAGGTTCTGATTAGTTACTCTGATCCTGGACCAATTCCTGCAGCTCTCTGATGCCCATAAAGTTTAGCCTGAGTTTGGTTTGCAGTAGGATTGCAAGTTTTGGCTCGATGACTCCGAATGGTGCACAGTAGTGTAGAAATTACTGTGGCAATCACTTAACTATTTGATGTAACTACTGCTTGTGAAGCACTGACCCATGCCCATAGAGAGGATGATCAGGCCCAGTTACGGTACCAATAGAATATATTCTAACCTCCTAATACCCAAAAAGGAGCAGGGAAATCTTTTTGTACCAATCAGTCCACTTCCGGGTTAGCACTCCTGAATGCCTGTTGCCAAGGTAACATACAAATTAAACAGTAATAATGTGAACTCAAACTTTAAACCATTATAAAAGACAATGAATATTTCTCTACAACTATTTTCTGTTCCTCTTATTTTTTCCCTATTCTATCCTAATTATTTTCCTTAAGTAATTTAAAAGTGATCTTCCTTCCCCTTGTTCCCAGTGGAACATGCAACAAAGCTCTAATCACACACCTTGCAGAGAATTCTTTCAATGGGAGTAGAATGGAAAGACAATTTAGCATCACTCTAGCACTAGAAAGGGAGGGGTACTCCTAAAGAATGATTTTAATCTATTAAATTTATTAGCTACTAACCAGGAAAATAATTAGAGACAAGCTTTCATGCTACACAGAGCTCTGTCTCTGTCTGTCTGAGACCAACATAGCTACAATAACACTGAGAACAAGGAAAATTATTGTCTATTCAGGAAGCCCATGCATGGAGTCTGCATCCCCTGCCAGTAAAATTCAACAGCGGCTGGCCCTGTGTCCACATGTGAAGGGGATATTTGGAAGTGGGGAAGCCTTTCCTTCCTTGGAGAAAATAAGGCAGGGGTGTTTAACATGTCATGTCAACTACTTCAGCACCGAGATGGCAGCAAAATTACACCTCTCACGTCGCCCCCATCACTGCCATACCTGAGCCCCTGTGAGGCAGGGAAGCACAACTGTCTCCATTTTGTAGATGAGGCTCTGGGGCACAGGACGGTGAAGTGCCTCACCCAAGATCACACAGAATTCATTACACTGCAACAACTCCCAGATGTCGCTCACTTTTTCTGTTCTTGAAATGTGAGACTCCCTCAGTGCTGACGAGCTGTCATGGGGCTGTTCACCCCACAGCACTCCAAAGTGGCTCAGAAAGAGCTGCACCTGAGGTAAGTTGCACCTGAGAGGAGACCTGGGCTTGACTGACAAGCACTCATTGAATATGGAGTCCCCCTAGGCAGGAGTATGCGGGGGGCCTGTATAAAGCCAGGAAATGAGAGCAGAAGGTGCAGCAGTGTGGAGGTCTGCAGTCACTCTTCAGGAGCAGAGAGGCGTTGAGGAGGAAACCCAGGGGTGGAGCAGAAGCCCTGGGATCCTGATCTTGACCCTGAAGGAAGGGCTTACCCAGAGGATGAAGAAGAAAGCCTGTGGACAGTGGAGTAGGAAGTAGCAGCAGGGGATGGGGCTGTGCAGACCTTGGCTGCTGCTGATAGGGTTCCTGGCTGGAGCCTGGAGTAGCACCCAGGCTCCCCTACCAGCCACTGGGAAAGTGACAGTCTGGAAGGGGAAGACTGCCTGGAGTGGCATCCAGACAGCTGCTCTGGTGAGACTTTGTTACCCCACAAGGAGAAAATTGGTGCCCTGAGCAGAGCACCAAGCAACAGAGGAAGCACTGCTACAGCTAGAGAGTAAGAGGGGCTGCAGCACAAGCGGAAGAAGGAAGGGGAACTCAGACCAGGCAGAGCTACTCCACAAATGCAGCCACAAGGAGACACCCCAGTGGTGAGTGAACCCTGGTACAAGCCTGTTCCTTAAGGGTTTCAAAATATCCTAGGGCTGTTTCAATGTTCCGTCCCTGCTCCATTAGGGAACAGGCTCATTTAAAGTTGTGCAATGCTCCTTTATAACGTTGTTTGGCTGCCTGCTCCGTCCACTGCTTGTAGGATTCTCTGGAAGAGCAGCGACTTTATGAGGGAACATTGCACAACTTCCTCTTCTCTGCCTCCTCCCCCTCCCTCCCAGAGCTTCCCCTGCTGCCAACCAGTTATTAGGACTTTCTGGGAGAGTAGGGGAGGAGCAAGGACAGCACATTCAGGGAAGGAGGCGGCATGGTGAGGGAAGCTTCGCTGCTGGTGGATGCAGAGCACCTGTTAATTTTTCACAGTCAACCGGGACTGAACTCTGCCAGCATTCAGGAGGCTGGAGGGGAGGAGGGAAGAGCTTCACAAACACCGCTGAGTATAGTATTAAATTGTTTGTTTAAAACTTATACTGTTTATGTATATAATGCCTTTTGTCTGGCAAAAAAATTTTCCTTGGAACCTAACCCCCCATTTACATTAAATCTTATGTGAAAATTGGATGAGTTTAACATTGTTTCGCTTAAAGTCGCATTTTTAAGGAACATAACTACAACGTTAAGTGAGGAGGTACTGTACCGAAGCCCTGCCTCAGTCACAGGCTCCTTGTGTGATCTTCCTTCTGTTCTTTCCTTTTCCCCAGCTGCAAGGTGCTGGACTGAGGGCCTGAGCAGCACTGATGAAAAGAGAGATGTAGTTGCTGTAAAATGTAGTATAAGTGACAGCTGCATGCTCCATCCCTATCCAGCTGGGACATGAGGCAACGTGGGCTTAGAGGAGGCTAATCAGCTCCAGGTTCAGATGAGTGCTGAGATCCATGTCACCTAGAAGGGAGTAGGTGCTGATCTTCAGAGGGATTTAGGTGCTTCAATGCCACTGATTTCAATGGGAGTTAGGCACCTAAAGACCTTTGAGGATCTGGGCCTAGGTTCATTGAGTTGGGGGAAGGAAATGAAAAGGGAAAGGCTGGGATCCTTTGGACCTAGATTGACTGTTTGGACCCAAGTGTGGTGAGGCCTAAAACCATGATCAGGCACCAAAGCAATGGTAATGAAAATATGGCTACACCATTTCACAAATAGTGCACGTGCAATATACACTGCAGTATATAGCATTGCTAAAAAGACACCATTGAACGGGGATAACCAAATTAGATTTAATTTGTGGCTTCCCCATCATTGGATATGTTTAAGAACAGGTTGGACAAACCCCTATCAGGGATGGTCTAGCTTGGTCCTGTCTCAGGGCAGGGGGCTGGACTTGATGACTCCTCAAGTCCCTTCCAGCCCATTTCTATGATTCTAAGTGGAATGAAAAATTGAAGATACGCGTTCTCTGACTATTCTCCAAAATGGCAAAATGATTTATAAAATCTCTCCCCATAAGTGTCTGGGAGCAGAGGGGAAAAAAGTATTGCTTCAACCATTAAAAACATTACCTACCTCAACAGTCAAACAGTTTACTAGCTGTTTATTTTTAATGCAGCTAGTGGAAACCTAAAAAGGATGCTATACACTTTCCCTAAAAATAGTGTGAAAACACTTAGTTTTGGCAAATTTAGTCAGGCACTTGTTCAGAAGGTTCTTAACATACGATGCTTCACAGTGTGTATTCCATGGTTCCCAAGGAAAGAGAAGGCAGCTGTATACCGTGGTCTATGATAGATTATAGTACATTGTGAGAGGAATCATTTTGTTCTCTTAGGAGTGAGCAGAATTTGATGATAGTCCATGAAAAAGCAAAATTATCTGGATAGTTGTTTATGTTCCTCTGAATTTCTTTTGGAAACAGACTCAAGACCTTCCTATGAAGATGCAGACTGCTGGGTTTTGTATTTCTGGTAGGCATCTAGTATTTCTGCGACGATGCTTGGATCATCCAGCGTGGTGACATCTCCCAAATCATTGGATTGGTCAGCGACTATTTTCTTCAGCACCCTTCTCATAATTTTCCCAGATCGTGTTTTAGGAAGGCGTTTCACCACCTGAAGAGAAGAACAAATACACTTGCCTTAGAACTTTCATCCTAATGAGAATATTTGAGTGAACCAAGCCTTGAAATGATCCCACTCCATATCCCCAGTGAGATTCCTGGGAACTGTTTAAGAGCTGGGCATGGTGGTCACTGTCCAGGAAGGAGGAATATAGTGATGTTTATTTTTTTATTAGTTAACTGATTTTTCTCCTTTCTTTTTCCAGTTTTGGCCTCATGGGAGATGCTAGGTGCTCAGCACTTTTGAAAATCAGGCTACTTATTCAGATGCTAAACTAGAATTAGAAGCCTACCCATAGGCACCTGGGTCTAGTAATCTTGGCTCTACTCACATAACTCTCAACGTGGCTTACAAAAACAGGTAGGTATCATCATCCCTATTTATAGACAAGGAATCTAATGCCCGGAACAGTTCAGCCACCTAATACTGTAACTCAGTGGCAGAGCCAGAAATATATCTCAGGTCTTCTGATTCCAAGTCCCATGTCCTATCCACTGTAGTCCGCTATCTCCCGTGTACAGGCAAGGGTTAATGTTAACTGATCAGGTTATAGGGAAGGCCACAGCGGTGGACCTGAAGGGTTATGATTTGTCTACACTGGCAGTTGAATGACAAAACTTTTGTCTTTCAGAGGTGTTTAAAAAAAAAATCCCAAAAGACAAAACTTTTACCAGTAACAAGTGCCAGTGTGAACAGCGCTTTGTCGGCTGGGCGCAAACACCGCTCGTTGGGGGTGGAAGTTTTAGGTCGGCAAGAGGGCCGACAAACAGCGGCTACACTGTGCAACTTTTAGTGGCATAGCCACGTCGCTAAAAGCTGTGTAGTGTAGACATAGCCTTTGTCTGGCTTCTGTAGGATAGTTCCTTTGCACAGACAGGCCACGCAAGCCACCATACGACTGCTCTGTTTTTGGATGTATATGCCGAAAACAAGCCAGTGGATAAGAAAACCGAAGAGCGTTAACTACTAATCTGTAGGGAAAGGGAGCAGTATGATCAGCCATGGACTTTACTCTGGGAATCCAGGGAACACCTGATGGCTCTGGGAGTAAGTCTTTCGATGCCTGGGTGAGATGAGCATTAACTGGTAGTGCAAAGTACAGGATGTGTTACCTCCTCTTGGCCTATACTACAACAGTAGCTTTGCTCTTGTATGTTCCAACCTTTCCATTAATTTTTAAAAAAAAAAACACAGGGACATTCCAAATACCTCTGTATTCCTATCAGTGCACCCCTCATCCTGATTAACTGTACTGTGGGTCTAACAGACACAGAGGCATATGAATGCAGCAGGGATGCTGTATTAAGATGGAGGCAGAAAATATCAGACATTTTAAGCAACTTGGCTGTTTGTACATGCTTTGAACAGGAGGGGCCAGATCCCCCCTGTGCCAGAGCTTTGCTCAATGTGGTTTGGAGGTGGAAGCAGAAAAGCTGGTTTGAAGCTCCTTTGTGCGCTCCGAATTCCTAGGGTTGGTTCAGTCCTTAGCATAAGTAGAACAGCCTCAGGGCTACTCTAAATTGTACGCAGCTGCAGTGGCCCCCAGGAGGATGCTTTGCAACCAAGGATTCCCAGGTGCACTAGCACTCCAGCCATCCCCCTTTTCCTGCAGCCATGCCTCTGATATACTCCTGACACCAGAGCCTGGAGTGGCGGCGTAGGGCTGCTATGCCAGTCTGCACTACAGAGGAATTCCTCATCTATCTGGTTAACGTGGCTTTAAGGCTGCTCTGCCAAGGAGCAACAAAGCAGCATTACTGGGGGCAGGATCAGGCCTGTTACGTGGGTTACAGATGAGATGTCTTGCAATAACACCTACCAGAACGTGATCAGGCACAGCATACTTCGCAATCTTGGAAGCAACTATAGATCTGAGCTCTTCTTTAACACGCTCTGTATGAGCTGTGTCTTCTTTTAACACTATGAAAGCAAAGGCACCTGGAAGGGAAGTAAACAGAGGGCATGTACTGTATATTAAATCATTGTTGGGAAAGGCATTCATTTCAGCTGGACTGCATGCACAGGTGCTGTTTCCCATCCCTGTAGCAACTGTCAGGGTTAGGGTCTACCTTGCCCATTCTGAGTAATACCTCACTGCAAGTGCTTCCAAGAATACCAGCAGCTTATTTACACAGTAGTGGTGAGTAAGGATGTCAGAATCAGGTCCTTAACGATTAATGTGCCTTGTTCTGGAGTCCCTGGACCAGATGCTGATCTCAGTTACAGTGATGGTAAATCTGAAGTAACTCCACTGAAGTCACCAAGCATAAATCAGATTAGAATCCGGTCCATGGAGGTCAGGGTTTTGGATCCTGTTTCAAATTGCTTTCTTGAGAACAAACCTTTATTTTCATTAACTAAAATGGAGTCAAACACTACAGTAAAACACTATCCCCTTATAGTGGTAAGGGTTTAAGGGCTTGTCTACACAGGGATGTCCAGGAAAATTAATCCAAATTAACTAAAGATGTGAATTTGAACTGGATTAATTAAACCAAATGAAATCCCTCTGTGAACACCCTCTTTTGGAATAAAAATGGCCTTAATTTGGTTCAGTTCAATTCAATTCCAAAGTGAATTAAACAAAACCAAGTTAAAGTCACTTTAATTTTGAACAACAGCATCCACACAGCGATTTAATGTAATTTAATTAACCTACTTCAAATTCACACCTCTAGTTGATTCAGATTAATTTTCCTAAATTTTCCTGTGTAGACAAGCTCTTAGATAATTTCTCCCTCCCCACAGGCTAGGAAATTAATGCACAGTGAAGTTCCTTCACTTAATCCTTAACTCATCTCTTTGTGTCTCAGTGTATGGGACATAAGACTCATGAAGGGAATCTGGTATCTAAGATCCCTGCACCCCATAAGCATGAGTTATGGAAGCATTGCTATTCTACTGGCCCAGATTTGGTTTCACTTACAGGAATGCAGCTCCCATTAACTTTAAGGAAGAGTATGACTTAGGTCTGGTCCATGCTACGACCTATATTGGTATAACTATGTCACTCAGCGGTGTGAAAAATCCACACCCCCAAGCAACGCAGTTATACCGACCTACCCGTGGTGTAGACAGCATTATGTCAATAGGAGAGCTTCTCCCAACAGCAGAGAGTGTCTTCATTAAGGCGCTACATTCGTACAGCTGTGCTGATGCAGCATTGTAAGTGTTGACTTGCCCTTAGAACAAAAAGGGACCCAATGATGTTGTGCCAGTATCTTAACAAGGGGCTCCCACAAATATTTTCCCCTTCAGTCTGTGATAAGCTCCCTGGGGCAGAGATCACAGATGAGGAAAGGAGGTAGAATCCAATTCTTTTTTAAATTAAAAAAAAAAAAAAAGGCTTTCTCTGAGTTAAATAAGCAATGGTGACCAAATTCCAGCAAGAATAAGATTGGTCTGTTCCTTAGCTTCATTAGCAGGGGTAGGGAAAACTGTGAAGAGAGAGATTTGAAGGTGGCAAGATTCAGGGTCTGGTGCTTGTCAGTTCTACAGCCCCCCACTGAAAATGCCTATCCCTATGCCTTCTGCAGGCTTTCCTCTGGAGACTTCAAATTTTAATGTCTCTGTTGATATCAGCTGTCACAGTGAGGTGCAGAGAGAAATGGCCTTTGATTAGCTAGGTTCTTCCCATTAAGGGCTTTAAGTATCAAGAGTGGATCGTTGAAATGGATCCAGAAGTGGACAGGGAGTGAGAGCCGAGAACAAAGTATCAGTGTGATTTGTTGAACAAGCCAATCTCTCTTTCAAACTGCCTGCTGCTCTGTGTACTGGTTTGGCAGAAAGTTGAGGGAAAGGTTGCAAAGGAAATTAGCCATCTGTATATTTCCATTAAGGACACTATTTTACACACTTACCTTCTCCTTTGATCTCATGGGGGTAACCAATCACAGCTGTTTCAGGCACAGCCGGATGTTCATCCTTTAAAAAAAAATGTAGCAAAATATAACAGTCCCCTCTTTCAGGCCATGTTAGGTATGTCTACATGTAATTAGACATCTGCGGCTGGCCCGTGCCAGCTGACTCAGGCTCAAGGGGCTGAGGCTAAGGGCTGTTTAATTCTGGTGTGGACATTCAGGCTTGGGACCCCACACATTGCAGGACCCAAGCCCAAACGTCTACACCACAATTAAACAGCCCCTTAGCCCAAGCCTGAGTCAGATGGCACATGCCAACTGCAGGTTTTTAATTGCACTGTAGACATACCCGTAGTTTACAAGAGCCTATGCTAGCTCTTCTAGGAATCGTAACAAGTTGTGTGTGAAGTTCTTAATACCTTTTCTACTTTTCTGAGCCTTCCGTAAGTGCACAGTACCAAAAGGCCAACTTCTGCATAAGAACGACCACGCTGGGTCAGACCAAAGGCCCATCAAGCCCAGTCTCCTGTCTTCCGACAGTGGCCAAAGCCAGGTGCCCCAGAGGGAATGAACAGAACAGGGAATCATCAAGTGATCCATCCCGTCACTCATTCCCAGCTTCTGGCAAACAGAGGCAAGGGACGCCGCCCCTGCCAATAGCCATTGATGGACCTATCCTCCATGAATTTACCTAGTTTTTTTTTAACCCTGTTATAGACTTGCCACATTAATGCTATGCTTAATGAAATTAACAGGAGCCATGTGTGCCTGTCTCAAAGCAGCATTTAACCCATTAGTTCTGGTTCAAAACGGCCCTGTTTTTAAACAACTGAATAGTATTTTCTGACATCCCTTTTGGCTAATAAGAGTAAGTAGAGAGGAAGCTGTGGTTTGCACTAACTGAGCCTCTCCTTGCTGGAAATGAGCTTTTCTTGCCTACACCTGCATTGATGCAGCCCCACTCACTGCTGATCCGCAAGTACAGTCAAGGCCTTGAGGTTCATTCTCCACCGCTTTGCACCTTGGGAGTTGTCTACACCAAACCAAGTGCAAAACATCTTTCTTATATCCACTTTTCACTGGTGTAAATCTGCGCACAAGGTACAGGACAAGGCAGTGGAGAAGTGGGCCTCAATCTTCCAACCGATGGAGGAGGCACTGCCAGGCTGAATATAGATCTTTATTATTTATTATATGGCTTCATAATACTGACTTATTCTGCCCATGATTCATAGTGAACATTGACAATCTTTCTACACTGATAGAGCAGATCATGTGTACAGGTTGACAGAGCATATATTCATCGTAAACCAAAAATGGGTTATGCTATTTTAAATTTCATTAAAATATGGAAGAAATTTCTCTGTTAGCTGGGCTTCTCTGAAAAGGAACCTGCATGACAAGATATAGTTGTAATCATATTAGGTCTTCAAAAAGCTATCATCAAAAGTTTGCACTAATGTCGCTAAGAGATTTATTTGTAGATATGATATTACAATCATTCCTGGAATGTAAAGATGATTTTGGTTTATCAAATTTCATATCTGGTTAATGTTTGCAAGTGAGGCACATAACATGCAAATAAATGCTCAGGTCAAACCATGTATAGAACTGCTCTGAGAGATGGTTTGTTCAGTTCTGTGGCTACCATGACCTCTCATCTAGATGATGGACCAGATCCTCAGCTGCTGTAAATTGCCTTTGCTCCATATTTAATGTTGGAGAAGGTTACAAAACATGCTCAAGTAGCCACAAAGCTGAGAAAAAAAACATTAACTCCATCAAAGCTACTGGTGGGCGAAGCTAGAGGGGAGTTTTGAAGCTCCCACCATCCAAAAGTAAAACAGCAACGGTACAAAGTCACAGATGCACCTTGAAGAGATGAAATACGATTCAGATCTTATCAGTTCAAACAAAGGAACTGCATGTAGCCCTTCACTTTGATATCCTCCATAAAAACTATCTTACCCCTGAATGAGTTTCATCCATATGCCCTTCCATGGTTTACATAACAAGATTGTTTTCTTCAGCATAATTACAGCCTTGTGTATTTAGTATCAAGGGTATGTGTAGGTGAAACATACACGAGAAAGATTCAGTGGCAGCAATGTTAACCCTTACACATAAACCGATGGGCTAGATCCTGCAGTGATGTACAGTGGCATCGCTCCTTTAAAGTACTTGGAACACTTCTGATTTTTACCAACTGAGGATCTGGCCGCATGCATGAAAAGCTTTTCTGGGGTACTGAAAATTACCATGGCGTCTTCAATCTCTGCAGTTCCAAGCCTGTGACCGCTGATATTTATGACGTCATCCATCCGCCCTGTTATTTGATAATACCCCTCTGAGGATCTATAGGCACCATCCCCTGTGAAATAATAACCTGGAGCAACAAAGAACACCATCCCCTGTGATCAACAATAATTCATTATCAGTATTTGTGGGGGTTACTTGTATTATTACTTTATACTTTTATCCCCTTTCAACCACAGATCTCGAAGCACTTTACAAGCACCAGTTAACTGCGCCACACACTGCTCCAGAGGGCAAGGTTTTGTTACACCCACTTTACGGATGGTAATAGCCACCCGCTTCTAATTAGGAATTTGTATTCTGGATGAGGCACTGGACTGGAATGCAGGAGATCTGGGCTCTATACCCAGCCCTGCCTCAGCCTCCCTGTGTGACCTGAGGCAAATCACTTATTCTCTCTGTGCCTCAGTTCTCTGGTGTAAAATGAGGATAACAATCCTCTTCTCCCAGTAAGTGAGTGATGTGTCTGGTCTGCTTAAGCTGTGGGCCTCAGCACCACAGGAATACAAACAATAATGATAATCAAGCATTCTGACAAAATCCAGTGACTCTTGCTGTCCCTCCGAAGGTGGAGTGAACGGCCCCCTCGCCAGCATCCCCCTCCCAGGGCCCCACAAGGCACTGACACCCTTAGCACTCTGCACACACTTGGCTTCCCTTCACATACACTCCTACGGGGATCACAGTTTAAGAGCCAGGAGTTAACCCTTAAACCCCGCTTAAATGTTAAACATACATGGGATGTCCGTGACATCATGACCTGATGTCCATGATACCAGGATTTAGCTCCAGGAGAGGCCGCATGGTCCAATGGATAGAGCACCTGAGCAGGACTCAAGACACCCGGGGCTTATCTACATGGCAAATCAATGGCCAGCCAGGGAGGGAATCTATAGCACACTAGTTTGACACATATTAACTGGCCACGTAGACAAGCCCCACATTTCATAACACCCTTGAGAGGTAAGAAATATAATCAGTAAAGGGGATTGATCTACTCAAGGTCACATGGTGAGGTATTGACAGAGCTGGGAAAAGAATCCAATAATCTTGAGTTCCATTCCAGTGTTCTACCTGTTAGGTTGCACTGACTTCCTGATGGTTACTTTGAATTACTAAAAACAAACACACTTGTAAGATTGTTTGAACACACAATCTGTGCCTATCATAATGCACACAAACAGGTTTGCGTGGATGTCAAACACCCCAGCTTCAGTAGTCTGATCAGTGGCAGAAAGAATGTCAGAGAAATCTTTTCATCTTTATCTATTAAAAGAAATACTACTTTCAAGGGAAGTGATTTTGAGGACATGGAATTCTGACACTTGGAAACCGTCTGCTGAAGAGAAAAAGATCAGCTGGTTCTGACAAATTCAGGTATTGCTGAACACGAGTTTTCTGACACATGCTGTGGCGATGGTTTTTTTCCCCTATTCCACTACCAATCCATCCATGCTTCTCCACATTTCTTTGGTCATTCCTGCAAACGTTTCTAGACATGGTAAGGCAGCACTGGAAATGATGGATGAAATTAGATGGTGGTGTTTGGCAGGATGAATTAACTCCCAGCAAGACAGTGCAAGATGACCACAGAACAAAGATATTTTTGGTGGCATGATAATAAGAGGATATTTTTGGTCAGTCTTATTTTCGCAACAGAGAAAAACAACTTTCTAAGCAAAACAACTTGGTTTGTAACAAATTCATTGCTCCCTAAGTCTTCATTATTATAATTGTGCTGCAACTCAGTCACTGGAACCTCATTGCACCAGCTGGAAGAAGACCAAATCCTCTGGCTCTAAGAGTACGTCTACACTGCAGAGAAAAACCCACGGCTGGCCTGTGCCAGCCAACTCAGGCTCCTGGGGCTCAGGCTCCGGGGCTGTTTCATTGCTGGGTAGATGTCTGGGCTTGGGCTGGAGCCCAGGCTGTAGGACTGTGGGGTGGGAGAGTCTCAGAGCTTGGGCTGCAGCCTGATCCCAGACAGCTACACAGCAATGAAACAGCCCTGCAGCCTGGGCGCCAGCCACGGGTTTTTCTTTGCTGTTTAGCCAGACCTGTAAACCGCTACTGCATTTAAGCAGTTTTGATTCAATCCAGTAGAGGGCAGCTGTAAAGATACACAGCAGCCAATTCACTAGAACAATATCTTGTATACAGCACTGCTGAAAACCTGCTGGGTACCGATATTGTAGTCCATCATTCTTCCCTGACACCCTCCTTACCTGGATACATTTTGAAATAAGTATCTATAAATCTTTGATGATCTCCATAGATGGTTCTTGCCAGGCCAGGCCAGGGCTGTCCAATGCATAGAGCACCAGAAACATCATTTCCTTCTATAACTCTTCCCTGTTGGTCCAAGCACAGGAAGGAACATCAGACCAGATGGGAAACATCCGAGATTAAAGGAAAGTAGCTGGTTAGTACGATCTAGCCATGTGGAGCGGATTCTGATTTTACTCCAGTTTTACAGTGACTTCAAAGGTGTCACTCCTTCACATTCTGCAGATTTGCAGACTCAGTGTCTATTATTGCAATGGTTTATTCTTAAGGTTTCCCACTCACATTTTGGCAGCAATTGAACATGTGGGGGGGGAAATGTACCCATTAGAGGAATTACTGTGCATTGTCTGTGTCGTGCTTTCATCATTCATGTACACAAATAACAGCATCTGATTCTATGACTAATACGCTATTTAGACAAAAGGAAAGACAAGTGACCCCTTGGAGTGCAAAGAACAATACAAGATTCACAGAATCCCACTCTTCAGCATTATGGTCCATATGCTGGATTCAAACTGGTGCCAGAGCAGAGCCCAGCTCAGTGGCAGAAGGACTGGCACCTTCTTGATCCCAGAGCTGCCGCAGCTGACTCTGTGCCCAGTACAGGCACAGGGCAGCCCTGAGTGTCCTTGCAACTGCACCACATCACCACTCTCCATCCCACCCTCCCAACTCTCACCAACATATCCCTGGGCTACAGCCTCCTGTGGGAGGGCAGTGTCCTTCCTAAGCCACCTGACAGCCAGGCTGAGTGGACTGCTAACAGCTCCAGAACAGCTATTGGCTAGAGAGGCCAAGGCCCCTCAGAGCAAAGATACCGCCGAGCAATGTGAAGAAAGGGCAGAGCATCAGTAACTCCCACAACCCAAACCACAGTCATGAACTTGATTCCCTTCCTCTCCCTCACTCAGGAAGTTACTGCACCTGTCACATCACCAATTATCTGCCTGACGCAGACAGACATTGTTAAGAGGAGTTAAGTATTATTCTTCTTATTTTACAGCTCAGGAAACTGAGGCAGAGAAGCTAAGGGTCAGGTTTTCAAAGGTATTTACTCGCCCAAGACACAGATAGGTGCCTAGCAGGATTTGTGAAGCATCCAAGCATGTTTAGTGCCTAAGTCTTGTTACCTGAATGGGTGTTAGGTGCCTCACATGCTTAGATGCTTTGGAAAATCCCACTAGGCATCAAAATACCTTTGAAAACCCAGTCCTAAGCAACTTGCCTAAGGCTACACAGCAAGGCTCCAAGTTTTCAATCCCCTCAGCCCATGCCAAAATCCACTGCTGCCTATGGGGCACTGCCCACACAGATCAGGCCCCAAATCAACAATATAGACAGGCCTGGAGCTCAGACGTTTTGGGTCTTCGCCTGTGCCCAAGGTATTAGACAACACTGCCTCACCACTGGGCAAGGAAAATATTCTCACTTTGGGAAAAGGGACCGCTAACAATGGAAACATTTTGTCTAAGGTCATGTACCCACCTTTCAGAATATCTATTTCTCAGCAGTATCAATGAATGTCCACAGACAGACATGCCGAGCCTGACTCTAGTGGGCACTGCACAGGGCACTGGTTATACGGAGATCACAGGGGGGTTCACTGGCTACAATGCACATTCAGCAAACATTTTAAGGAGAACAATTCCCTACAAAGCTGTAAGTTGGCTGTGTTCCCAGTGCCTTTCACTCACGCCAGTCCCGTTGGCTCCAGCGAGACTATGCGTGAGTAAAGTTACACACCTGTATGAGTGTCAGCAGCACTGGCATTTACATTATACAATCATCACTATCACATAGGGGCCAGTCCAAAAACATTACCTCGCTATTCGCCGTTGGCTTTCTAACTAGAATATTTAAATTTGCAGGAATATGGCTTGATTCCCTACTGTATCACTGGAACAGATGAGGCACAAAACATTTTCCTAAATGCTTTTGGCATGAAATAGGGGAATTAGCCGGACAACCCCAAGGCAACATCTCCAGCATTTCTTTTCCTGTCTTTGCACTATTGCCCCCAGCGGCAGAGCACAGTCCCAACTCACGTTCTCATCCATCAGTGCGGGTATAATCCCAAAGAACGGTCTCATTGCCATAGCAGGAATGACGTCAGCTCCTTCCTCCGAGGGCCGGGGAGCAATGCAGATGCCGCCTGTTTCTGGAAGAACAGTGGGAAAGTAAAAGAGGCTAGGACACATTGGAATGGCAGGTGAGCTGGATGAAAGCAAGCACCTACTTTTCTCAGCTACACAAGACCAGCAAATTCCAGACACCCTCCCAACTAAAAACACTTTGATTGCTGTAGTGAATGTGACGGTCCCAGGATATTAGAGACAAGGCAGGGGAGGTGATGCCTTTTACTGGACCAACTTCTGTCGGGGAGAGAGACCGGCTTTCGAGCTTACACCGAGCTGTCCTGAAGAAGAGCTCTGTGCAGCTCGAAAGCTCGCCTCTCACCAACCGAAGATGTTACCTCACTCACCTTGCTTTACCAAACAGTACCCACAGTATACACAATACATTTCCTCTCCATGGGCTGGACAGATAGTGCCGTGCACAAAGTCGGGAAAGATCTGAGCTCAGAAATGATTTTGAGAATCCAAACAGCAGCTGCTACAATATCATATTCTCCTTCAAACCCACGCCCAGCTTTGCCATGATGCCTACAAAACACTTGCCAATGGTTAGCCACTGGTGACTCCTGCTTGTCACACTGTTCATAACTGTATCATTGTTACCTATGAGCACCTCATCTGCCACATCCACCTGTTGTAGCTCAACAAACATCGATTGTTGGCCAGCGACCCTCTTTCTGTTCTGTTTGCGCAGTGGCTAGTAGAGTGGGGCTCTGGTCTATAGGTGGTGCCATAACGACAACATTGGAAGAATAATTAATATGTGCATTCCTTTCCTCTTCTCTTCTCTTTGACTTCCTTCCTGCACATTATTTTCTAAACCCTTCACCACTAAGTTTGCTCTCCTCTAAACTCTCTGCACACCTGTGTCTTTTGAACACCAGGATGCCCAAAACCATTAAGTGAAGGTTGGCTGACATATCAGTGCAAAACATCTGGATGTCTTGGCCCTCATAAGCCACACAAAAGCAGGTGTCCATCTTTATAAGGAGATGACAGTCAGAAATAATGGGGCCGAGGGAAGCAGCTGGCCTCAGGTGCAGAGAAGCATCACAGTGCACTGCTTTGGGGTAACTGACTCCAAGGGCTTGGTCCTGTGCTCGCTGATATCAATGGCAAAGCTCCCATTGACTTTAAAGCTGCAGAAGCAGTGGCCAAAGCACCATGCAGGAAGGGAAGCAGTGGCCCATATACTTTGTAGGAGCAGCTGTGGCCTAGCGAGTACATTTCTAAGAAGGAGCAGCCCATTGGTTCAGCCTATGCACGCTCTTCCTAGAGTGTGATCCTAAATTAACACACGCACTCCTAGAGTTATCCAGGGAATAAATTAATTCCATGGAAATCAACAAGAGCTGACTGTAGTGAGCACTAATGTGGCACTTACACATTTTCAAATTCCTTACTTATACATGATGCTACCTGGAAAATGCTGTTCAGCCCCATTTCCTACGCCACAAGGGATTGTAGCAGTGGGGATATAAGCACAAAATATTAGGGGATTTATTTCCTTGTGCTGTTTTTACAGCACTTTGAGGAATTTGTATGCAAAGCGCTTTGTGCGACTAAATTACTACTGTTACACAGTATTAGAATAGCCCACCCATTAGGGGCATCCTGAGATTATTTTCCATTCTGAACTGAGCCTCTTAATCATTCTTTCCTCATTTCTGCTGGGATGAATGTTAAATCAGATCAGAGATTTCAACCTTAATCAGATCTTTTATATCCTGACAGTAATTCAGATGTACAAAACAGAAGCAAAGAGACAGGAATGTTAGGCTTTAAAAATATACGAGCTATGTCCTTGACTGGTGTAAATCCACATTGCTCCACTGGCTTCAGTGACTACACAGACAGAGCCTGTGATTTTGCCTCTAGTCTCTTCTCTATAACTAGGAGGAGAAGAAGGTATCTCTAGGTGGAACCATAGAGCTGAAGTATCACTCCACTGAAAAAAGGGCCCAGAGCTGGCTGGCTTATATATCAAATGGGAAACACTTTGGGAAGTCTCTTCCTCAGGGACAGTGTACACATCAGAAACTTCCGTGCAATGCAACATGACTGCTGCAAGGCCTGCCAGCACTTCCCTATTTCAGAAAGCACACACCATCCTCTACTAGCACAGATAGAATCCAGGCAGGACTGCATCTATTCTTTCACAGTAGTGAAGGCGACAGAGTACAAAGCTCATGCTGCACATACAATATGTCTGTTTAGCTCCGTTGTAGTGGATGTTCTTTACAACCGAACATTAATTAAAATCACTACTGTAAAACAACATTTAAAATATAGACCCTGCCATCTGCTACACAGCACAGTGACTGACTACATGAAACCCAGTAGAGCAGTGCAGATCCAAGGGGGAGATGCACAGTGGTAGTGGGGGAATGAGGCAAAATCCCTGAAGAAAGTAAAAAGATAAAACAAAGGCAAGCCAATGCAAAGAGTGGGAGGAAATTACAACTCCCCACCCTTCTGCACAGCAGGCAGTGCCTTAGGCAGAGCCCATGCTCCAGCTTGCACTGATGTAATTAAAGGGATGTTTTTTCCACTGATCTAGTTAAACCAGTGCATATTTCTGTGTGGACACTATTAAACTCAGCAATTTAGCTTGTTCTGGTAAAGAGCCAACTTCAGCTAAGTTGACACAAGCCAGATTTAAACCCCAGTGTGTCCGTGCAGGGGTTTCATGGCAGTTAACTAAATTGGTCTTTAATTAAGAGAAGGCAGAGAACTCCAGAAAGAGGAACAATCCACTCCAAAGCGGCACATTGCACAAACTAAATCCATCCAAAGCCGAGAAAGTCAGGTACCATGGTGTGTGGGGACTTTGAATGTCCACACTTTGCATTTGCTTGTCACATAGTCCAAGCTGACAATGACCTTGATAGAATCTCTCAGCAATTGTCACTCAGGTCTTTGAATACCTCTGCAATGTGTTAAGCACAAACAGACTTTTGCTTAAATATCACACATGCATGCTTCTTGTTTCACCTATTTCCTTAACTATTTCCTGTTGACAGTTACCAAAACCTTCTCTCCTCCCCCACCCATTTTGAGTGCTCCTACACTCCTCCAACAGAGTTTGTAGCACTGCAATGAAGCCAAAGCCACCGCTGTTCTATTCTGTACTGCCCAGTAAATTCAGTACTTCGGAGACCAACACAGATTTTCTTGGTCTTAGAAACAAAGTGTGTTCCTTAGCTGACTCTGCAGGGGCGTTAACACTGCTATGGAGAAGAGTAGGATGCAGTTGTGACTGAGGTACCCAATATCAGCAGGACTCCTTGGTGAGCAATGCTGCCTAGGCAGAGGATCTGCTGGGTTGGACGCTCCTTGCCCCCTCCACTCGGAGGGGAACACCAGGTAGCAATTTCACCAGCTGAACTCACAGAGTTTCCTGGACCATTTGTGCACTTCATCTCAGAAGCTATGATCTGGCTCTTAAGAAAGAGGCACAAATGGAATTTCTATGCGGAAAGGCTCTTATTTAAAGCCTTACCCTCCTGTGTTCCTTATCTACTTTTTGCTTCTGTCTTTCCATTCAATAAATCTAGTAACTTGTGGAGCAGCTCACAATCCTTTCTTGGGTCAAACTTTACTTACAAATTAGTAGAAAAGGGTTAACAAAAAGTAGTGACCCAGAAAAGTTAACACATGATTCAATGTGAATATGTCTAGCTACCTGGCAAACATTCATAATCTTACTCCGACTGAAGTTGATGAGAGTTTTGCTAGGTTTTTTTAATGGGAGCGGGAGCAAGTCCATTAGGAGAAGCCACATACCCTTTGTGTGACAGAGAAAGAAGAATCTAAGCACTGAAATGCCCTATTAAGAGACGTGTTTCTAAGAACAGCCCTTATTTATTCTATAATACAATTTAGTGCCTCTAGAATCATTTACAACAGTTTACCTTTGGTGTTACTCTAATTCAAAAGCTAAACAGTCTAGTCTCTATTCTACATCATTTAAAACTAGACCCGAAAATCACACCAGCTTTGAATTATATTATCACTCACAGCACAGACACCACTGCCTAATATATTAACACTAAGGCCAAGCCTCCACTACCACTTATGTCACTAAGGGCTGTGAAAATAATATCCTCCCAAGCAACATAAGTTTTGCCAGCGTAAGTTGTCATGTGCACTGCGCTATGTTGGTGGGAGAGTTTCTCCTGCCGACGCAGCTATCACCACTCTCTGGTGCTGGTTTAGTTATGTCGACAGGAGAGCTCTCCCCTGTCAGCATAGAGCAGCTACACAAGAGATCTTACAGAGGCATCATTACAGCTGTGCCACTAATGCAGACATGGCCTAAGAGCTATCTTAATCTCCCTGTCTCTCTCTCACACAAATTCTCTCTCATAATCCCCCTCTCACCTTATCTACTCACCCAAATACTTTCGAATGGATTCTTAAAATATGGTTTGCTAATTTTTATGCCTGTTCAGTTTTATTCTCTGGTGACATAACACTGCTTCCAAAGACAATGTTCCATAGAGGACAAAGGCCAATTAATAAAGTAAATTACATTGATTGTGAAAGATGAAATTGAGCTGACACTATGGTCATCAATTCACCTGCTGCACTAGGGAAGTGGGAGGGGTCTCCTTTGGCAGAGGAGAGGGAGAGAGCCATATGCGGCTATGTGGACTACTACTTTAAGTCTGTAGCAAAAAGTCAGGCAGGAGGGCAGCTGGGGAAGGTTCAAGGCTGAAGCTGTAAGTCTTTGTGAAGCATAGAAAGGGAGCCAGAACTAAGGGTACGTCCAGACTACTCGCCATATCGGCGGATAGCAATCGATTTATCAGGGATCAATATATCGCATCTTGTCTAGATGCAATATATCGATCCCCGAACGCACTCCCCATCGACTCCAGAACTCCACCAGAGCCAGCAGCGGTGGTAGCGGAGTCGACGGGGGAGCCACAGCCATCGATCCCGTGCGATGAGGAGGTAAGTCGGAATAAGATTCGTCGACTTCAGCTATGGTATTCCCATAGCTGAAGTTGCATATCTTATATCGACATCCCCCACCCCCTGCTCCCCCCGCCAGTGCAGACCAGGCCTAAAACTGAGTTCCCTGTTCAGCGACAGAAGGAAGTGATTCTTTCCCACCATCCCATGACAGGGGAGAACAGGAGCCTGTTGTTGGGGTATGAGCAGGCAAGGGTCTAGAGGAGGACTTACATCAGTGAAGTCCTTCAGTAAGAACAATCAAGATGACTACGTTTTTCTTTAGTGACCTCAGGGTATGTCTATATTGCAATGAAATGCCTGTGGCTGGCCCATGTCAGATGACTCAGGCTCATGGGACTTGGTCTTGCAGGGCTGCTTAATTGGGGTACAGATGTTTGAGCTTGGGCTGGAGCCTTGGCTCTTGGACACCACAAGGGGGAGAGTCCCAGGGCCTGGGCTCCATCCCAAATGCAAACGTCTACACGTCAATTAAAAAGCTCCTTGGGCTCGCGGGGCTCAGGCTGAGTCAGCTGGCATGAGCCAGCCACAAGTTTAGATATACCCTCTGGGACTAGACATAGCCAATCCAGGCAACAGATTAACAATATGGGCCTGACTGTCACTCACACTAAACCCGCCCTAAACCACTCTGGTCATGTAAATAGCATTGCAAAATGGCCTTAGTGCAGAGGTGGGCAACCTATAGCCCATAGGCCACATCAAGCCCATGGCTCCGTCCTGCCCAGACCTTAAGCTCCCAGCCAGGGCAGCTAGCCCCCATTCTCCGCAGCCTCACCTCAACATGCTGCCAGCACTCTGGGCAGCGCGGTGGCGTGGCTGACTCCAGCCGGGCGGTGCGGCTCAGGGGCGGATTTACCAGTGAACACAGGGTGTACTGGCATGGGGTCCCCCAACAACAGGGGCCCCAGGGCCAGGCACTTGGGCAGCTCAGCACCGGCATCCCCCCATCCCTCCTGCACAGGGGAGCAGGGAGGGGGAGGGCTGCACTGTGGGGGCAGGGAGGGAGGCTCACCTGCAGCCTCAGGGGAGCAGGCGGGCGGTGCAGGTGGCAGGAGCACAGGGAATGCGGGCGGAGGACTCAGGAGGACACAGGGCAGCTGCGCTGGAGAGAAGCAGTCCTTTGAAGGGGAAACCGCTGCTCCTCTATGGCTGCAAAGCTGCCCTGCTCCTCCTGAGTCCTCCACCCATGTTCACAGAGCCACATGCTGAAAGGGGCTTTAGAGGGGGGGTTGGATAGGGGGAGGAGTTCCAGGGGGGGGCGGTTAAGGATGGTGGGTCCTGGGAGGGGGCAGTCAGGGAACCAGGAGCAGGGGGGGTTGGATAGGCATGGGAGTCCCAGGGGGCCTGTCAGGGGGCGGGGATGTGGATAGGAGGCAGGACAGTCAGGGGACAGGGAGCAGGGGTGGTTGGACAGGCTGTGGGGTGGACAGTTTGGGGTGGGGGGTCCCTGGAGGGTGGTCAGGGGATGAGGAGCAGACGGCAGTTGGATAGGGAGTGGGAGTCCCAGGGGGCCTGTCAGGGGCTCGGAGTGTAGATAGGGGGCGGGGCAGTCAGGGGACAGGGAACAGAGAGAGTTGGATAGAGGGTGGTGTCCTGGGGGGGCAGTTAGGGACGGGAGGTCTCGGGAGGGGGTGGTCAGGGGACGAGGAGCAGAAGGCAGTTGGATAGGGGATGGGAGTCCTGGGGGGCTGTCAGAGGCGGGGGTGTGGATAGGCGTCCGGGCAGTCAGGGGACAAGGAGCAGGCGGGGGTTGGATGGGTTGGGAGTTCTGAGAGGGGGGCAGTCAGGGGGCGGGGGCCAGGTTGTTTGGGGAGGTACAGCTTCCCTACCTGGCCCTCCATACAGTTTGGAACCCCGATGTGTCCCTCAGACCAAAAAGTTTGCCCACCTCTGCCTTAGTGTAACTGAGAGACAAGCCTCACTTCATTAAGATGGGAAGCACAAGAATGGGCCTCGCACATTGACGAATTACAGAAATGCACTCCTGCTTTCTGCGAGATGGCTCAGTGCAAAAGCCCCATTAAGTCGCAACATGGCCACTCTTCCGTCACTGTCAAATAAAGCTACTTCATTCACATGGGGAGGGTTGCAGAGAGCTAACTGCAAAAGAGCATAACAACTTCTCCCCATGTCCCTCCTGAAACAAAACAAAGCAATTTTAACTGTCTTTTCCTATGAACTCTAGTCATGAAACAATTACCCATGGCTACACAGTTCTATTTCCTAGAGGGAAACAGGACAAACAAAGACCTAGGCACATTCTGTGATTCAATCTTATAATTTGCTGTACCTTAAGTAGTTTTTAAAAAAGTTCCGTTTCAGTTCAATTCTCAAAATAACTACTGTGTGGTTTCCATTTCAGACAGCAGCCTTTCAGTTTCAACCGAACAATGAACATTGTTTTCTGCTTCTAGAGCTGTTCAAAACTTTCAAATGTTCAAAATTTCAATGAAAATGTTTCATGAAAAAACATTGCTGGGTTTCAGCCAGTTTAAAGAGCAGATCAAAATTTGCTGAAAACTCAAAATGTTAACAAAATGTGTTCAGGAAAAAAAATCTCCAAAAGGTGGCAAAGTTGTCACCACTTTCTAACCATTCCATGATAATTCCTCGTGAACATGTTTTTCTTCCTCATCAGTGCTTTTTACCTGTTTGCCACCAGGTGTCAACAAGGGTGCACCGGCTGTCTCCCACTATATTGTAGAACCATTGCCAAGCTTCATGGTTAATTGGTTCTCCCACTAAATCCAAAACAGTAAAAAAAGAAGAGTGAATTCCGGTGAAAGGATTTGTATGCAGGGTGCTTTCCCTTCAATATATGTAGGCTTGGAAGAATTAGATTTTATTGGTAAATGTCGGTAGGTGTCAATATCACCAAACCATCCAAAAATATTTCCATTGACAATAACTGACATTACAGATAGGCAAAGTAAGAAAAATGCTGCTTGAGAACTTATTACAGTTTGATTTAAGAATATTTGCTTTGCATATTTTGACATGTGATTTTGACAATTTGTGTTTAACTTTTTAAACCTCAAAGTCTGTCACTGAATAATTATTGTCTAACTCCCTCTTAATTTCCCTCAACTATGAAAAAGTAAATTGATAAAAATTGGGAAAAAATGCTTAATACTCATAATTTTGTGCAAATTTGAAAATTTAAATAGATAAAAAAAATTAAAATGCTTAAAAATAATCAATATAACCCATTGAAATTATAAAAAAAGGAAAATCGAGTTCTGCCAAGCCTAAATCCATTGCTTGCCTACTGCATGATCTCAGGCATTTGCTGAAACATGAGAAGAAGCTTAATGCACTTGTGTAATATGATTAGGGCCCTACCAAATTCACGGTCCATTTTGGTCACTTTCACAATGATAGGATTTAAAAAATGATAAATTTAATGATTTCAGCTATTTAAATCTGAAATGTCAGTGTTGTAACTGTAGGGGTCCTGACCCAAAAGAGGGTTGGGGGGGGTTGCAAGATTATTTGTAGGGGGCTCATGGTATTTCCACCCTTACTTCTATGCTGCTGCTGGCAGCAGTGCTGCCTTAAGAGCTGGGCTGCCCAAGAGCGGTGGCTGCTGACCAGGCGCCCAGCTGTAAAGGCAGTACTGCCACCAGCAGCGGCGGAGAAGAAAGGATGGGATGGGATGGTATTGCCACTCTTACTTCTGTGTTGTTGCCTTCAGAGTTGGGCCCTCAGCCAGCAGCTGCCACTCTCTGGCCATCCAGCTCTGAAGACAGCAGCGCAGAAGGAAGGGTGGCATGGTATGGTATTGCCACCCTTCCTTCTGCACTGCTGCTGCTGATGGGGCGCGACTTTCAGAGCTGGGCACCTGGCCTGCAGCTGCCGCTCTTCGGCCACCCAGCTCCGAAGGCAGCACAGAAGTAAGGGTGGCAATGCCACAACTCCCCCTACAATAACCTTGCGACCCCCCTGCACCTCTCTTTTGGGTTGGGACCCCCAGTTTTAGAATCTAAGGGAATGTAAGTACTAACTGAAGGTAATTTGGGGGGAATGTAGAAAATCGAAACGATGTTGATGCAAGAGCTGTCTAAGTATCCCAAGCCTTAGAATTATTACTGCTCTATGATGCCACAAGCACAACGGAATTTCTTTGGCATCTTTTTCTGGAGAATGTTATTCTCATAAAGGAATCTAGGAAATAGAGGATAATTCAAAGATATTTATTCAATTGCCCTGGCATTGAGCTCTTCATTTTTTCTAAATAAATAGTAACTAAACAACTGTATGTGAAACCTGTGTTTGAAAGAACATCTATTCTTAGCCATTCCAAGCCAATCCTCCACTGGTGTAAATTGGCATAGCACAACTGACTTCAACTGAGCGACACAGATTTACATCTGTTGAGAATCTGTCCCTACAATTCCCTTCATAAGACCGTTTAGTTCCTCTCACCTGATCCCAGGGTTTTTAAGGAAGATCTGTCATACTTCTTCACCCACTTATCTCCATACTTCAGCAGCAGGCGTACAGCAGTAGGTGCACCGTAAAACTGATTAATTTTTAACCTCTGCACAGTTTCCCAATAACGACCTGCAAAATCCCAAATATTCTTTTTTAGTCTGTCTGGTTTCGGAACAAACCTACTGTTACAAAAGCTGCACACTGAAGTAAACACTAAGACAAAACTCTCCAGCAACTATCTGCTGTATCTATAATATAATACTGATGGCACCTTTATTACGCTGGGTACATACACATTCCTGGTTTGCATAGTCACATCCTCAAAAGACGGGGCTGGTGATAATAGGAAAGAGAATACAGCCACTATGGTAGCCAGTTCACACTTGATAGGCTCCTAAGCCATATGCATGTGCAATTAAAACTGCAACCATCAGTCCCTCACCTGGGTCAGGATACAGTGGAGTGCTTTCAAACAGGACAGAGGTGCCTCCATTACAGAGTGGTCCATATACAACATAGCTATGTCCTGTGATCCAGCCAATATCAGCCACACAACCAAAAACATCGCCTTGCTGGTAGTCAAACACATGCTGCAAAGATAAATAGTGAGGCTGTTTTCATAATGCTGAAAGAACTAATATATGCTGCACAGGATCAATTATTTCAATTCAGTCAGCAAAGAATCATTTAAGACTTATAAACAAAGTAAGCATAGACAGACAGATGAGATATAAATGCACAGAGGCAAGGCTGGCCTAAGGATTGGAGGCTACAATACCTCTCATACTCAAGGAGTGGGCTAAATCCTGTGGTTCTTAGTCCTTAAATCAGACAAACTCCCATTGGTTTCTGTGGGAGTCCGCCGAATAAAAATGAAGGATGTGATCCCACACTGTGTAGGAAGCCACCTGTGCCTGTGCAGTGTCCCACCAATGCCAATGGGCTCCCCAGAGGGGCAGAGCTCATGGCAGGTTGGTCCTCAGGATTTAAACAATTACAGTTACAAAGTGTTCTGTTTATTTCCCATTTAACACCCTGGGTATTAATGAAGGTATCCGTAGGAGACTCACTGGCGTTCAGCTTGCCCTAGGAACTCCTCACTCCAGCCACACACTTAGAGCCTTTCACATCACATTTTAGATAAAAAGCATCTGGGGCTGATTATACTTCCTCAGCCATCAAAAATGTTCTGCCTAGGAAATCTACCTTCTTGCACCAGCTGATGCATGTTACCAGAGCTGGAAAGTTACAGCTAGATTTACCTTTTAAATAAAAAAAAACAGAGTACAACAAAAATCCAACACTTTACTCTGAAATCAAAATCAAAGAGTCATAGAATGGAGCAGCAGGAAAGATCTCATCAGTCAGCCGGTCAGTGTCCCTATCAGTGCTGGATTATTCCTACATTACATTTTCTAGTGCTTGAAAGGCAGGACATTTAAGGAGAAAGCATCTGTGAAGGAAGGAAGACTCTCTGAATGCCTAGACCAAAGTTGGGACCCTTCTTCTTGGACTGAGAAGCAAACAGATTTGTGTGCCTCACCCTGCTGTTTGAAGGGGGGAAAAATGCTCACTGGTGTGACTCCACCCCACTGGAGAAAGGTTTTACAGCTCACCTCATCATCTTGAATGGATAATCCTCAAATGTTCTAAAATTCACCTCTGAGCTGAGATTAACCCAAAGACAAATATCTTAGAACATTACAAGTGAGAGAGAGGCTGGGACTAGAACTGAAATCTCATCTAGAAACTTCAGTATGATAATATATGGATTTCTATTACACTCTTCAGGAGAGGATCTCAAAGCAGAAACTGCAAGAAGTTAAGCCTCACAACACCCCTTTGGGATGGTCTCGTTAGCCCCATTTTGCTTATAGGGAAATGAAGGTCCAGTGAGGCTAACAGGCTTGCCCAACATCACATTGCAAATCAGTGGCAGAGGCAGACATCCTGAGTGGTAATACAATTTGTTTGCTCTTCAACAGACAAGCATCACAAAAGGAGGTCCCTTGTTTGGAATCCAGCACCTCTCTGCAGTAAGAGCAATCAATGCAGTACTGGAGTGCAAACTAAACCAATAAATGACCAATGAATTCAAAATGCTCAGGTGGAATCACTGCATCATTTGGATTCTTTACAATCCCTGGGAGCTAATTTCCTAGTCGTGTACTTCCTGAAAGCAAATCAATACTATTTAATTATTAATATGCTCTTGTGTACTTTTCAACTCGATTACACACAATATGCCACATAATTTGCAAACACTGACAGAAGCAGCCTTGTAAAACAAACAAATGTCCCACATTAATATTGATAAAGCACAAATGTTCTTTTTCTGCAAGTAACATTGCTGAAGTACCTTGTGTGTCACAGCAGCATAAAGCAGATACCCAGCCTGAGTGTGAACAATCCCTTTGGGTTTTCCTGTGCTCCCGGAGGTGTAAAGCATGAAGAGCATGTCTTCACTGTCCATACTTTCAGGAGCACACACAGGAGCCTCCTTGGCCATCTCCTAAGACGAGAGAAGTAGCAAAAGAAACACATTAGCCTCCCGCAGCAAATCCTTTCATAACATTCCAGTGTTTCACCAGGGTCCTAGCTACGTATAGAAGAACTGACATTTCTTTAGCTGATGCCATCTTTTTCTGCAGAGAGACTGGCAAGAACTGAGTACTTACTAAAATAAAGGCAAAGAAGTAGATGAAGAATAACCTGGCATGAGAACACAGCAGATGAAGAATGACCTGGCATGGATGCTCAAATGACAGACACCCTTTGTTCCCCTTACTCCGAAACAAAAGAATGTGTGCAGCACACTCCACATAAGCATTCATGTGGCATGTATGCAGCACCCATTCTCTAGACCCACACTTCTGAGAGTCTCAGGTATTAGAAGGAAGTGGATTAATAAAGCCATCTACAAAAACAGCAGGGACTCTCATAGGTTTCAAGACCTTGGGAGGATAAAAGTTGCAGAAAATAGAACTGTGATTCCCATAATGAGCCACACTTTGCTATAACAGAAAGGTCTTTAGGGTACAAGTTCCATTAGGGAGTCTTCTTTTTCTAATTTACACTTCTCAGTTTAATTTTAAGTCACATTTAGGATTTCCCAATGCCTGCCTCCACTTCCTGGTTAGAGAAGGAGCTGAGAGCCACTGCTGATGATACATAGCATAGACTTGACTTTTTTTTTTTTTTTTAAGAGAATATCCACGTTTTATTTTTCTCTCTCCAAACACAGACCCAGCTAACTTCCTAGTGACAATCCTTTGCTCCCTACTGGATAATGTAACCCACAAGGCACAGCTATCAGTAGAACTCACAGCAGAGGGCATTCAGGATGCTATGGGCTCAATTCTGACACATTCCAGGGAGTGAGGGGGAATAAGCTCCTTATATCCCTACGCAAGTTACCCTGACCGTGGGCCTGGCATGCAGGAGTATGTGGGGTTCCTGGCCTGTTTATTCCCTCCCTAGAACAAGTGACTGGAGAGAGGGTGAAAGCTCAGCTTCAACCCTCACCCCTCCAGTGTGGGAGAGTAGCTGGCCCAGTGGTGGGCAGGTAGCAATTTGCTGCCAGTACAGGTCAGCAGTAAATCAATACCCCAGCTCTCCTCTGGAATATGGAGAGAATAAGGGTGGAATTCTGCCTCAGCAGGGGTATCTGAGTCCCAGTGCCGCCTAAAGCTACTCCTGGGATGATGCAGTTTACACACCACTCCTTGCTCAGGCCTGGGCCTATATTGAAAATACAGCCCCATGAGACTGACTTCTTATTGCCTTCCACCCAGTGGTGTCATTTATGCCTGTGCAAAGTGGGTGTGAAAACACTCCTATTCTGCTTTAACAGTTTTATATCCCCTGGGCATAGGTTCACCGACCCAAGGTGCAAGGCAAGGGGGAGGGGGTTCATGGTGCACATATTAGCCCTTTATGCTCCACCCCGAAAGTCAGAAGTCCATTCCGGTGGGAGGCTGATGAATTAGTCCTGGCTACAATCTTTCATCCTTAGCAGACTCCTTCCCTCTTTCATCTTCGAGTTCACCCAGAACAGCAATCAGATTTTCAGGTTCATTCAGCACTACCTTCCTGCCAGCCTTGCTTATGTTGAGGAGTACTTTACTCATGCGAGTAGCCTCATTGACAGTAATTAGACTATTCACAGAGAACTTGATGGGACACTGAAGTCAACGGAAATTTTCCATTGACTTCAGCAGGCTTTGATCAGGTTCCGAGCGCAGTCCAACTCAGTATGCCGAAGGGCTGCAGGATGGCCACCTTAAGGTCTGCTAT